>NC_063203.1:20559831-20664202 GCF_017589495.1 Alosa alosa | reverse complement strand
ATGCAGCAATAGGTTTCCATTATCAAACAGCTCCCTTTCCCTAAAAGTGTACATCACAACACCGGTCTAGCTAGATCCAGTGTGGTGTTGTAGTTGTTCGCTAGATTAGGCCTACTAGTTGTTGCAACAGCTTGTGAAAAAACTACAAAGTTTGTCACACCAAAAAGAATGTTAATCTCGCGATAAAAGAATTGACGCCGTTAAAATAGGTTTACGTTAACGCCGTTAATAAGGCGTTTAACTGACAGCAATACTTGAAACCCCATGATTGTCATGTCCTGTGTTATTTGTCCAGAGTTGCAGACAGCAAGACTACTGTTAAAAGAGGCCATTATGAGGTAGGTAATCTACAAACTTCTTCAATGACATTACGTCATTTTTAAGGTTGCCTTTATAAACAACTTATTTAATGCACTATTCCTTCCTTCCACACTTCCTTCCTCAACGAAAACAGTATCCTTGAAAAATTCCAATCAGGTTTTAGATCAAATCACAGCACAGAAACGGCTCTAGTAAAGATAGTCAATGATCTCAGACTAGCTACCGACTCAAACAAAGTCTCAATCCTTATTCTTCTGGATTTGAGTCGGCATTTGACACCATTGATCATAGCATCCTAATTCACCGCCTTTGCAAAGTGGGTGGGTCTCTCTGATAATGCTCTAAACTGGTTTCAAAACCTACATTACTGGCAAAGATTTTTATATCAGTCTAGGAGATCATGTATCTGAAAAACATGACTTGCCTTTTGGTGTGGCCCAGGAGGCTGCCTTGGTCCCCCTGCTATTTTCTCTATATATGCTCCCATTGGGAAACGTCATAAGTCAGCATAATGTAAACTTCCCCCACAGCTACATGAATGATACCCAATTGTATCTTTCTGTGGAGCCAACTAACCAGATGGCCTTTGCTCCCTCACTGCATGCCTAACCTCCATTAATCAGTGGATGAGCAAAAAACTTTTGAAACTAAATGATGACAAAACAGAGGCACTTCTGGTTGGACCAAAACTAAAAGCGAGATATTATTCTTAGTAATCTGGGGAACTTGGCACACCAGGTCAAACCAAAGTAACAAGCCTCGGTGTCATCTTAGATGCAGAGTTAAGTTTTAAGCCCCATATCAGTAAAGTTACTCAGACAGCCTATTTCCACTTGAGAAACATTGCCAAAGTCGGCCCTTTTTAACTCAACAAGATGCAGAAAAAGCTAATTCAATGCTTTATCACTAGCAGGTTAGACTACTGCAATGCACTTTTCACTGGTCTTCCCCCAAAACATCTAAAGAAAATTGGCACTCATACAGAACTCTGCGGCTAGACTTTTAACTAAGACTAAGAAGAGAGAACACATCACCCCTGTGTTGGCTGAACTGCACTGGCTCCCTATTTCCTATAGAATTGATTTTAAGGTTATGTTAATTTGCTTACAAAGCTCTGAATGGCATAGCACCTTCATATATCTCTGAGCTTTTTAATATCTTATCAACCACAAAGGAAGCTTAGATCATCCATTCTAATCTTTTTAATCATACCCAAAGTGCTCCACAAACAAAGTGGAGAAGCTGTTTATCCATTATGCCCCAAACTATGGAACACCCTGCCTCTGTACATCAAGCAGGCGAGTTCAGTAAATATTTTTAAAAAAGATCTGAAAACATACCTGTACAGGAAAGCTTTTAGTTAACTCATCTTATCCTGTAGACTACATTTTCAGATTATTCTACATCTGTTACTATTGAGGGGCAGCCAGCCAAGAAGCCGGATGGGCTCCCCATTAAGTCAGGTTCTGCTCAAGGTTTCTTCCTGGAATATGGGAGTTTTCCCGCCACAGTTGCCATATGGCGTGCTTGTGGGGTAAGAGGGTTAAGGCTGCCAGTCTTATGGCGTCATTTTCTATATTTTTGATATGTTGCTGAGTATAACATAAACAGCAAAGAAAAGTGATTGATAATGACTGACTGACTATTATTGTGTTACATGTTTCAAATGTAAAGCACTTTGAGCTGCATTCTGTGTATGAAAGGTGCTATACAAATAAAGCTTTATTATTATTATTATTATTATTATTCAGTCTTACATAAGAAAGATGCATAGAACATGATTATGAAGATGCAGAGAATGTCTGTTGATGCTACATCACCTCACAGATCCATTGGTTTTTTCTCCTAGGCACGGTCTAAAGTGATGAATGGATCTTCTTACAGTGTGATTTTTGACCCCCTACGAGGAGATGGCTTCAGTGAAAAATCTTTATTTTGCAGTTGTTTTCTTAATTTACCTTGCCTCGATAATGGCCAATATTTCTATTATGTGTCTGATTTACTTCGACACTGCTTTGCATAAGCCAATGTACATGTTTCTATTTAGTCTACTTTTAAATGGTTTGATTGGAAGTACAGCTGTGTGGCCAAAGGTTATGGTGATTCTTTTAACTGGTGATAACACTAACTCTTTTGAGAGATGTCTCATTCAAGCATTTATCATCATAACGTATGGAGCTTGCAACTTCACAATACTAGCAGTAATGGCTTACGATAGATTACTGTCCATATTTAACCCTTTACAGTACTACATAATAACTAGATGTACCGCATAGCGGTACAAAATATGACCGCCGCTCAGTCCTGTACATCCGTTCCGCGAAAATAAATCACACTTCAATTTGTCTCCATATTTTACTCCATCCCCCCCTCTTGAAACTTTTTGTGTATGCTTGTTTGGCATGCCTGAGTGTGTGTGTCTGGCTGCACAGAAAGTACCCTACTGGTGCTGAAAAGGTGAATAGATTGTAGAATAGCCAAAGATGTAGAATTGTTATAAAACCTTTAAAATCTCTAAACAATCACAAGTAGGGCAGTTCATCACAGTTCATCCATTGCAACTGGATTGATGAAAGGTCACTTACACCTGTAGGCTACATTGTATTTGGGAAAAGCAAAAGGTATCAGCATAATGTTATTTATTTATTTATTTATTTATTTGTTATGTATTTTTAAACAAAAACATCTCTGTCAGTTCCATGCCGTTTTCAACAGCTATCAAAAACAAAGGTCATTTTTGGATGGATGGATTTTTTGTGAATGTTTCTTCTTCTACATAAGATTTTAGTCATCTTTAGTTCATGTAATACTTTATTGTCAATGCACAAATTAAGTAACAGTAGTCTGAAACGTTATTGTTAATGCACAAATTAAGTAACAGTAGCCTAGTCTGAAACGAAATGCTGTTTTACATCTAACCAGTGGTGCAAATAACTGACATGTCCAAATGGGCCTTGATAAAATGCGTCGCTAGACTGTTCATACATTACTTTTAACGGGCCAAAGTTGAAGAGCTTTGTCCGTTATTGTTAGTGCAAATATAGGCTGATTCATGTTCCCTTGCATTGTTTAACTGAGGTCCATGGCTAGTCTGGCTTTCATCAGACCAAGCTCAATCTTTTAAGAAATCAAAAAATAAATAGCGGCAGATCAGGCTGGGTTCACCCAGCCTAGTCCATAGGCACCCGATATTGTTTAATTTTCGATTGAGATATAGCCTACACGCTCTGGCTATTCTAAATGCAAAATGCATCAGGGAGTTATGACAAAACGGTAACTAACAAACTAGATCCTAATAGAAAGCTGTTAGCTTCCCTAAGCTACAGGTAGGATTATAAGGTAGGCCTATTGACAACATAAATTGTCAATAGGCTATGCTAACGACACAAATAAAATCTCCTTTGAAACCAATGGCTTACGCCTTACAGTATCAAGCGGACTTAAACTGTCATATCGTGGCGAAAAGTTGTAATAACATTCACGCAGCTCCATGAGTCAAGGAAAGCCTTGAATGAAGTAGACACTTCTAAATGGGACCCACTACACAGTAGCTTAAGGTGTTTTGCTAAAGCAGCCATAATGAAATGAAGGTGTCATTGTTTGGATACTTCACACCGCAGCGTGCTTTTAATTTCACAGACTACAACTACCAAGCTGTAATCAAAGCACATCGATTCCCCTCTCACACCTGCACGCACTTAAAACAAAATAAACAGGCGCCTCAGTCTCCGATGTATAGGCAAAACTGTATCAGACCGCGGTTAATAGCGTTGGTAAAATCTTCCATTGCACAGAATGATTTTGTAGCGTGCAATAAATGACAGTCGAAAAGATACAAACAGTGCTGCTATACATTTGCTTGGTATAACCCATTTATAGTTTTCTACAAATGCAATAAATCAAATGCCTCCATCACTCAACCAACGCTAACTTGGTAACATTACCTAGGTCCTTATTGATATTACAAGATTAACGTTACCTGCAGTAAAACCAAGCATGTCCGATAAACATCCTCAGATTTATTTCGGCTTCAAGAAGAAATGGGAATTACACTTCATGTGAACATCGTCCCTATCCTTATTAGATGTTTGCTGCGGTAAATTACAGTCCTTGTATGAAGCGTCCATTGTTTTTCAACCCACTTTTAACTTCCAACAAAATTACGTCTCACTGCAACGATGCGCCATCTAGTGGACAAAAGCGACTACTTCTCGCCAATACTGAAAATGCAGCCATGATGATGATGATGAATATTTATTTTGGCTTTCTTTTAATCCTACTGATTTTCATTTTTTTACCGGGGGCAAATCACAAATGAGTGATTATGAGCCAGGTTGATGTAGGCCCTTGAGACCAACATACCATAAAAGATTCACAGAGAACTGTGTCTGCCCTACCCTCCTTTCGGGGGTCCAGTCCAGCGGGGGCTGCAGATGAAAACGAAAAATGACGGTTCCATGCTATCCATGTGGGGGTACATGCCCACCAAGTTTTGTGTAATTCCCGGTCTTTCAGTGTCCCGAATCCTTGTTGGTGTATGTCACTAAATGTACACATAAATTATTTTATTGTAAGGCCCCCATGAACGAAAGTTCACAAAACTTGGCATGCATTCAGAGGGTGTCATAATGATCCTACACTTTTAATTTCGTGCAGTTTTGACCTTGTCAGCCAGAGATATTGAGATGAAAACACCTAATTTTTTTTGCTTTTTTAATTTTTTAACTAGGTGGCGCTATACATGAAATAAGTGGTAATGGGATGGGTTGACATGCCCCTTAAGACCAACATACAAAAAAAAGGTGGACCTCCTAGGCCCTACGGTTCTCGAGATATTCACAGAAAACTGTCTCCGGCCACCTACAGGCCAGTTGGTGTATAGTAACATAAATTAATTTATTGTGTGGCCCCCCCATGAACGGAATTCCACAAAACTTGGCGTGCATACAGAGGGTGTCATAATGATCCTACACTTCCAATTTCGTGCAGTTTTGACTATGTTAGGTCACAGATACCTTCAATTACACCACCTCATTTTTACTTTTTTGTGTTTAACTAGGTGGCGCTATACATGAAATGAGTGGTTATGGAATGGGTTGACATGGCCCCTTGAGATCAACATACAAAAAAAAAAAAATGGTCCTCCTAAACCCTACGGTTTTCGAGATATTCACAGAAAACTGTGTCTGCCCTACCCTCCTTTCGGGGGGTGCAGTCCAGCGTGGGGGCTACAGATCAAAACGAAAAACGATGGTTCCATGCTATCCATGTGGGGTTACATGCCCACCAAGTTTTGTCTACCCCGGTCTTTCAGTGTCCCGGGAATCATTGACGGAAATTTGGACATGCGAAAAAGAAAAAAAAAAAAAAAAAAAAAATCTGACTAAACCTATATGACCGCTTGCAAAGCTGCTTGGTCAGTCATAATGACACCACATAGAATTAGACAGTTGTTGATTGCTGCTAATGTCATTCCTGCAGTCTTTATACTCACTCACATATGTGTGCTTTCACAGATGCCCTTATGTAAACAGAAAATGAATAGGTTATTTTGTGATACTTTATCATTTCATGCTTTGTCATGTGTTGAAGCCATTCAAAGGAGAGTGAGCGATCTGTATGGTATATGTGGGTTTGTTTGCTTCGGAGTTGTCCCTATACTTATTTTTCTTTCATATTTTAAAATCATACTGTTAAGTTTAAAGATCTCGAGAAATGCAAGAAAGAAAGCATTCGAAACTTGCACTCCCCATTTGATTATTTTTATCAATTTTTCATTCGTCTCAATCTTATTTGTCATTTATGTTCGTTTCTATCCGAATTTCCAACACATAATTCTATCCGTATCTTACAACCTTTTCCCTCCACTGTTGCACCCACTTGTATATGGCATAAGAAATAAGGAGACAAGACAGAGTTTCTCCAAAATCAGGAGGAAGGTCATTTTCGCCCTTTCTGGATGTCAGACCACTTCCAATTTGTAATGTTGAGTCACTCATTCATGTATGTGTAAGTCACATTATTTTCTCAAGGCCTCTTTTGTGACATGCAACATGCAGAGGCGTCGGACTGGAGGTAAAACCACTACTGATTATAGAGGCCCAAGGGGAGAGAGGGTCCTTGAAAAGTCTGGAATATATTTTATTTAACCTAGGTTGAGGAACATGGGGGCCCATCAGGATTGCCTATGCAGGGGCCCAGGATCTTGTGCTACGCCCCTGGCAACATGGACTCATATACTCCCTCTACACCTGGAAAAGATACACTGAAGCAGAAGATCTTTATGAATCACCACACATACAAGTAAAAAAAAAACTATCTGACTAATAAAATGACATTATTCAATCAGTACGTCTGTTCTGTTGTCGAGTTCTGATTATGTTCTGTTCTCTGAGTTCTGTGTCAGGGGTGATGATAAAAAAATCAGTATGTCACACAGTGACTAATATTAAGAAATGTAATCATATAACACCTGTTTTACTTTCTCTTCACTGGTTACCGGTACAACCCAGAGCTGATTTTAAAGTTCTTTTAACTTATTAGACATTAAATGGACTTGTACAACCTTACTAAACTGAGCTTATTGACCGATAGACACCTGTATGCCCTATTCCCTCTTTTGATGCTGGTCTCTGGTCTCTTGGTCATCCAAGAAAAAATCAGTCCTCAAAGAACAAGTGCACATTACCTTTGGTATGTCCTTCCATTACATGTGCAGGAAGAAGGCACTTGTTGAAATCAGATTAAAAACATCTTTTTTTCAAAACACTATGGCCCTGGAATCAAATCCATCAACTTTATAATATCCCTTTATGTACTTTTAATGTGGTTGTTATGGAAAATGTTTTATTTCCATTTCAATTTTTATTTTGTTTAAACACCTCATCATAACTATATAGATTGCATTGTTTTATTGTTCTTTATTATTTCATTGTTATTTTCCCCTTTATTAGGTAATTAGATTTTTTAACAATGCCACATAAGCATGCAGGTGAGTGAGTGTGGTTGGAGGAGAACCTGTTGTGACTGACACAGAGACACATTGCAATTACATCTCAATCAATCAATGTATTGTTTATATTGTTTTATTATTACGTGGCTCCTCATAATGCTGCATAATGCAGAATTGAACTTCAACTGAAAAGTGAAAACAGACCGTCGTTCGATACATTATCCCTTACGTAACGGTAACACCCATGCAAAATGGTCACAATAACACTTTACACTTTTTTTTTTTAATGTATATTTTTTTGCCCTTTTTATGCCAAACAGTTTAATGACGGCACAGTGAAGAATGACAGAAAGTGAGTGGGAGAGAGAGACGGGGTGGGATCCGAACCCCGGTCGCCGGCGTATGGTGCAGATGCCCCAGCCAGTCGTGCCACGGCCGGGGCCACTTTACACTTTTTAAGGGAAATAAGACAAAACATACAACCAACAAATAAAATGATAAAGAATAAAAAAATAACTTTTTAAAATATTAGTTTATATGCAGATATTGGTAACTAGTCTCATGTTGGCAAAGCACTCTAGGCACAGTGATTGCACGCAGCTGTACTGTTTTCTTGGTAACAGGCGCACAGAGTTTGAGCAGTCAGTTAAAGGTGCAGTGCGTTATTTTACATAATGTCATGCCTTTAATAATTTCTGTCACATTCAGCAAACATCTCATCCTGTGAGTACACTAATTGTGCCCAGGCTAAAGAGACTTAGCATTAAGTCACTGTTACAAAGTGCAGCATGCAAGACTATCATTATTTTTTACTCTTATGAGACAAGGGTACACTTTTGTGTAGTTTGATGTGAAATAGGTCTTAAATGTTCCTTTTTGGGGGCACTCTGCCTCTGCCATGACGCTCCTGTTCCTAGATATACTGAACTGATTAATTAAGTTCGGGAGAAAAGAGATAAACGCCCGCCTACACTGAAAACTGATTGGTTGATTTAGCGAAACAGGCTAATCAGGATGCTCTCTGTCTTGAACAGGCACACACGCACCACTTCTCTCTCTCTCTCTCTCTCCGTCGTGTCCACACTACACTCAGATGCACAGACAATTTGAATTTTCAGTATCGCATGCGCGCTCTTGGAACTTCTGGGAGACTTGGGATGTCAGCAGTAATAAAGGCTAGATGTCTCGTCCGTGCTGCTGGCCAATGGAGGTTGACGTCGCGGCCATCTTGCCACAGTCAGCTCGCTAACTCATAACATTGTGTTTTAATGGTGCATACTTTTTAAATAACCATTTGGTTTGTTATAAATGTCAGAGATGTAGTTATGACACTGCATACTTAATTATAACTTAAAAATGTTCAAGCATCCAGATTATAGCTACATTAATAATGTTTGTAAATCTGTCAAGATGTCAGCGAGATAAGAGTATTCATTTTCGTGCAAATCACTCACCTTACATCAGGTACCACAGAGCCCACCAGATAGCTTGCCTGTGACAAGATGGCCGCCGGTGATGCCGTTAGACACTCCGCCATAAGACATCTAGCCTTTATTATGTATAACTATGGTAACAAGTACCATTTCAATTCTACCTCAAATCTGCTGACTGCAGAAGTTCACTATGCAGGTTCCCTCTTCACTGACTCTAACTAAATGTGATGTGATTGGCTGGATGACCATTCAATCAAATAAAAAGACCTATCTGTGTGTGCGTTACGAGATACGGTTCCAACTCTTACGGGAGTGTTTATTTACATATTAACAGGGGGGGAACAGTGGAAAAACAGTTCCTGTGATTTTTGAGAGACTACTTTTAATTTCCTTGTTCTTCATGCCATACATTACGGGGTGCAGCAGTGGGGGTACAATGATGTACAATACTGATACAAATATTGGACCCTCTTTTGGTAGATTGGTGGGATCAATACGGTTATAAATCAAAGAAAACAAGGAGGACAAGGTAAAATTAAGGAAAATGATGATGTGTGTTGCAAAGGTTTTTTCTTCGTGCATCAGCTGACAGCTTTGAAGTCAAAACAATTATTTTTAAGTATGACCACAGGACCAATGCTATTGGAACCACAACGAGTAAACCAACCAAACAAAGACCATAAAGGTTAGACATAAGTGTATAGGTATTCCTAACACAGCCTTGATTAGATATAGCTAAATTATCACAGAATATTTTATGAATGGAATACTGGCACAAGGGTATTCTTGATATCAGGCATATCTGAACGAACACAAGTACAGCAGGGAGGAGGTTACCCACAAGCACCCTCACCTTCTGAGGGGTCATTAAAGTGTGGTAAAGCAATGGCTGGAAAATGGACACATATCTGTCATAGGCCAGGACTGTCAACATCATGAAGTTACAAGCTCCATAGGCAGTAGAGAAAAAAGTCTGAGTGAAGCAAAGTTCATATGAGACTGAATGAATATCAGTTGCAAGGTGACTCATCACTTTTGGCCAAACAGCGGTGCTACCAATCAAACCATTTAATATTACGCTAAACAAAAATATGAACATTGGTTAATGGAGCGATGTGTCCAAGTAAATTAAAGCCATAAGAGCAATGTTGGTTACCACAGACACAACATAAGTTACGAAAATAATGGCGAAGTATATGTCCTTGACTGGGCCAATCTCCCCATAGACTGTGAAAGTGAAAACAAAGGATGATCCGTTCATGGTTGCTGGACTTTCCTAAAAGACATAGGTCAACATTTTTATATTCCAGTATTTATTTTACAAAAGAAAGGAGAGTGTTCTTTCTCCATATATACACTTTTTACATACCTTATGTCAGCAGCAGAAGACATGCTGGACAGGACGACTATGCTTTCTCAGTGATGTCGCTCTAACTACTTCTGAAATCTGCCATTTATACCCATCCTAGTGTTGCACCTTTTCAGGGTGTCCACTGTCCAATTATTCTAATGGTCAGAAAAAAACCCATGAGGAATTCTTTAGAATTGTTTTGCTACATTGTGTAAAATAGAGACATCTCTTCAACAAGGGTCTCAAGAGACAATATTCTTATGAGACTGTATGTAAACAAGTCTCCAAGGAGTAGTATATATAGTTATATACTACTATATAGTATATATAGTTATATATGTATATATCCTTTAAAAGACAATGGCATACAGTAATTACCACACCAACAGTTCACCAATTCCCCAGGTTGCGTAAATTCTGAAACTTTGTCACAATGACCACTACTGACAACACACACTACACAATTTGCTAATAACACCAATGGAATAACATACAAAACATGTTTCCTAAGACAACAATCTTGATAAAGCAGAGGAGACAGGAAGTAACAATGATGATGATGACCTAATGATTAGACCAATTGTTAGACCAATTCCAAAAAAAGCTTCACTTGTTATTAACCTCCTTGGAAAGAAATTAATTACTGTTACTAATTGAAGCAATTCTCTTAAAGGAACACGCCACCCAATGTCAGTAGTAATATATGTTCTTACCTTAACTTTCACGAGTTGAGTCATACCTCTACCGTGTCGGAACGTGCACTCAAACGCTCTGGTGCGCGGAGTGACTAGCATGTTGCTATGCTAGCGGGCTCAGACGTAGCCAGATGTAGAAGTAATCAAAAACATCCACGTTTTCCCGACTTAAATACAGTTGCATGAGTAGTTGATAAAAATGTCTACGGTCACACAACATGAAACATGGCGATTTTCCAAGCGAATAAACAGGAGAACTACAATGTGTGGCGCAATAGCACTGGGAGTACTTCGACCTAGCGTAGTAGATCCTATTGTAGATCCTATCCACCACAGAGTTTAGAATCCATGCTTGATCGACCCCTCAGCCTGCCCCTCCCCTCTGAGCGAGAGAGAGGCACACACACTAGAGATGCGCTGATGGGCTATTATTTCAACCATAACTGCATAGCAAAACTTATCATCCATCATCCATCAGCCATCCATCAGCACCAAAGTTTTTTGACCAATTTTCAAAACCGCACCCACCCACCATCCGCTGGTTGTTTTAATGTAGGCTATATGCATGGGCGGATTATGAACTTTTGGGCCCCTGGGGATAGGCTAGGCTACAACATAGCCAATGTACGACTTTAGCCTTTTAATGTATTTGCTGCATTCTTTCTAGAACAGGCAAGGGCTTTCTAGCCTCACGTCAGCAGCGCTGCATCACCCACATAGCCTACATTAAAACAACCAGTGGATGGTGGGCGGGTGTGGTTTTGAAAATTGGTCAAAAAACTTTGGTGCTGATGGATGGCTGATGGAAGATAAGTTTTGCTATGCAGTTATGGTTGAAATAATAGCCCATCAGTGCATCTCTAGTGTGTGTGCCTCTGGCTGAGGGGTCGATCAAGCATGGATTCTAAACTCTGTGGTGGATAGGATCTACAATTAGGTGTTAATTACAGTGCATGAAAATGCACTGTACTGTTATTCCAAGGCTTTTTCTTCTTATTATTCTTCTTCTTCTAACGCAGTTAATGCAGCTTAAACCGTTTAACATAGAAACTTCATTCAAACTATGTTACGTAGGTCTTACTTAGGACATGTGGGCTTTGTATTTTTCAACTTTGTAACTTTCATACTTTTTAAACTATTAATTAAAAACTAGTCAAAATTTCCCCATAGACTTAACATGGGCTGATGACATCACAATAGAGCCGTTAAGCAATTAGAATCCTATGGCAGGTGTTCGGGCCACCTGGACCAACTGCCAGTCTCAGGCTTTAAGCATACAAACTGGCCCTATTAAGACTACACATCCTGTTCAACTGCATCCTCTGCCAAAATCTGTTTCAAAATAAAAGTCCTCACTACAATATTTCACTGTTAAACAATTTAACCGTTTAAACTACTGAACCTTTTAACTGTTCAGCCATTGTAACTGTTACTTATCATCAACTATGACTCCTACCCACTGTAGCTAGTTAGCTAAGTAACATGGTTAACATAGTTAGCATGCTAGCATGTTAGCATGTTAGTTAGCATTTTTAGCAAAACTGCTAAAAATGATTAGCTAAGTTAGCTAAGTCACATGGTTAGCATAGTTAGCATGCTAGCATGTTAGCATGCTAATTAACATTTTAAGCAAAACTGCTTAAAATGATTAGCTAAGTTAGCTAAGTAACGTGGTTAGCATAGTTAGCATGCTAGCATGTTAGCATGCTAATTAACATTTTAAGCAAAACTGCTTAAAATGATTAGCTAAGTTAGCTAAGTAACGTGGTTAGCATAGTTAGCATGCTAGCATGTTAGCATGCTAGTTAGCATTTTTTAGCAAAACTGCTAAAAACAATTAGCTATGTTAGCTAAGTAATGTGGTTAGCATAATTAGCATGCTAGCATGTTAGCATGCTAGTTAGCATTTTTAGCAAAACTGCTTAAAATGATTAGCTAAGTTAGTTAAGTAACGTGGTTAGCATAGTTTGCATGCTAGCATGTTAGCATGCTAGTTAGCATAGTAACTTTGTTAATATTATTATCTTTGTTAACATAGTTAGCATAACTACTAGCAAACATTAGAGCCATTCCAACTGTCAGTTATCGTCAACTATCTACCTAAATAATTTAACCATTTAAACTATCCACCTATTTAACTGTTCAGTCATTCCAACTATATTAAACCTCATCTACTTAGCAACCAATATAGTTTGTTTTTACTCTGTATATTTTTGCATTTTCATGCACTGTATTTCCTTCAGGAAATGCTTTTCTAGTTAATATTACTACCCTAGGTCGAAGTACTCCCAGTGCTATTGCGCCACACATTGTAGTTCTCCTGATGTTTATTCGCTTGGAAAATCGCCCCGTTTCATGTTGTGTGACCGTAGACATTTTTATCAACTACTCGTGCAACTGTATTTAAGTCGGGAAAACGTGGATGTTTTTGATTACTTCTATGTCTGGCTACGTCTGAGCCCGCTAGCATAGCAACATGCTAACACAGTCGCACCGCGCACCAGAGCGTTTGAGTGCACGTACCGACACAGGAGAGGTATGACTCAACTCGTGAAAGTTAAGGTAAGAACATATATTAGGCCAGACATGTCAAAGTCAAGGCCCGCGGGCCGGATCCGGCCCGTGAATGAATTATCTACGGCCCTCGGGATGATATTTGATTAGTATTAGAACCGGCCCGCAGGCCATAGCCGCCGGCTGCTGTTTTGCACGCACCAATACTCCATTCCCCACAATGCAACGGTAGCCCACACAAACTCACTGCGGCGCCGCAAGTGGGCCTCGGCTTCATTATTCATCAGTATTCAGTCAGGGCAGATGTCAACTTTCAGCTACCCCCCTCCCCAGTGTTGTGCCTGAACAAGTTCATTGAACGAAAGTTCATGAACTCGTTCATATTTTGAGTGAACGTGAACTGAACGTACTGTATTGCTTGATGAACGTTACCGTGAACTCGTTCATTCTGGTGTCTGTGAACGGCACGCTCTTTCAGTTTAACTTCATTGAATAGGGTGCCAGATTTCTACAGAGCCTTCCACGCGAAAACCCGACTAAAATACACCGTAAAAAGGCCTTAATATGGCAGCATGCAGGTCACCATTTGTCAAACTATGGGCCGCGGTCCGCAATGTGGACAATGGTCTGCAGAGTGAAATTATTCCCGGGCCATCGTCTGATAATTTGCTGCGCAATTGATCAAGGAGCTTGCTGACAGAAAAAGAAAACAAACATTTCTGCAATTAGGAAATACTTTTTGGTGTCATCAAACATAGAGGCATAGAATTAAATTAAAATGGTATGAGCGTTTATTCAATGCATGTGTGTGCACGTTGGTAGCAAAGCTAAGCTTCAACCTATTGGAAGGCTATTTAATTATGAAACGACATTTAATAGAACGACGTGGATTTATGCAACTTCCATAAAAAACAGAGCACAGACTATATAAAACACTGTTTGGCATTAAGTATTAAAGTCAGCCAAAAGCTATTAATAAGTCTCGGTTAAAGATAGTTAAAGATCTCCAGATCAGTGATTTACGCATGATCTGATCCGCCATTTACCATTCACAAAAGCTGGTATTGTGTTTCCTGAATCCTTACATTCAGGCATTCAAATTAAATGTAATTAAATAGCATACATATTCTATCAGTGTATGATGCTTGCATGAGGGAAACATCCCAAAACAACGGCAAACTTTTGTGAACAATCTTTAATTGACTGTTTTGAAGTGCACGTATAGCAATATAGTATAGCCTAAAAATAATAATAATTGTGATATCATTATGATAATTTGATGGGGGGTGGGAGGAGGGGGTGGGTTCATGTAGGTGGGCCCTATGACCCCAAAGTATGCCTTGACTGGGCCTCAGGTCAAAGAAGTTTGAGAAAGGCTGATGTAGACGACAAAGCAGCAAGGAGGCATCGTATGATCATTTAAAACAAGTTTTATGACAAGGTCGGTGAGGATGGGAAAAATCGTACATTTCTGTGCAAACTTTGCCCGCACTTCAGTCACAGTCATTATTCATTTAATCATTAAATAAAATACAGTACACGTCTTGGTTCATTAGGTTACGTGCAGTCATTTTAATATGTTTTAATAAACATTGAACCAGTCTGGCCCTCGGCTTGTAGCAAATTTGTTTTTTTGGCCCTCTAATGTATTTGACTTTGACATCCCTGTTATAGGCAGTTCACATAATGTATAACATGTAGTTATACATTATGTGAACTGCCTATAATGACAACATTACAGAAATATATAGAGACCAATGAATGGTGAACATGTTTTGTTAGGTCATTATTTATCTTTACCAAGATAATCTTTCTTTGTAATTTAAAGTAGTTAAATTCATATTTGAACAATACAAATAAAAAAAACTTCCTAGTTACAAAATCAGATTTTTGGTCATTTAACTCCTCTGTTGCGCAACGTCCACATACGTGGACAGATGGTTTTTAGTGTCTACAAACTATATTTTACATCAAATTTCATTTCTAAACACATAGAGTTGTTCAACACACTCTCCTGTACACCATAATATTTTTTTTTACCTGATTTTGCCTTCTTGAGTAGAAACTTTTTACAGATATGCCTGGAGCATTCAGCACATGGCCATTACTGTCAGCCATGTTGAATTGATGATGTCATCAAGCAGTCAATATTCCAAATATAAGATGATACATATTGTTAATATATTGCAATGGATCTATTAAAACTGCCCTCAAGTGGATTGGAGTATATCAACATGATAAACAAATAGAAATCAGAGTTACTGTTACTGTCGTAAGTTACTGTCCACAGATGTGGACATTGCACATGAAAGGGTTAAAGTGGATAGTTTATACTCAAGTGAATTTGCAACAGTATATTAAGTTTAAGCGAAGTCCTTCAACTACTAGTCACTTGTTAGCGCATAGCTGTATTGCCATAGCTACTCCCATCCACTCGTATAGCATTTTAAGCTAGCGTTAGCTAGCTAGCTAGCTAGCTCGGTTCACATGACTAATTAAATTATTCATATCATGTCCTAAAGAATGATTCATTGGTATCATACATGATTATAGACAATACTACTGTGAACACAATTATGTTTATCTGTTCTTATTGCTTATTAAGAGAGAAAGTCTATTTAGTGACACTCCCACTTATGCAGACCGGAACTGTCCCGTTTTGCTCCCATAGTAACGAATTACGTTGCTCTATCTTGCTAGTAATCAAGGATCTTTGATTAGGTCTTTAAACATTTACCATCACACACATTCATTCATCGGACCTAATATTTGTATTTGCCTTAAAAAAAGGAAAAGAAAAGGTGATAGACCCCCCTCCTATTTTTTTTCTCACCGGATCTGCATCGATCTCAAATATGACATTTCTAAAATCAAATTGACGGAAATCCGTCGTACGACGGAGAACTTTAATCCTTGAGATTATCTGTCACATTTGTGAAAGGTTTTTTTTTTTGTTTCGTTTATGCATTCTTGGTAATTGTACTCCAACAGGTTTATAAATAGCACTTGGCCCATTTTCATACTTTGCATCAAATGTATTTAACCTCCATGCTTATGTGCATGGATATGAAAATGATCAAATTTCAGATGAAAGACATACAGTTTTGGTCGTAACAGTTAGTGTTTAATGCCGTACTAAACATTTTAGACAAGCAAAGTGCCTCATGTACTCACTATTAAAAAGAACAGTGGATGTGTTCATAGGAATAACATGGGCCTTGGTGTAGAGAACTGATATGAATAAAACAGTTAACAAACTCATTCTATTTGTCATCATTGCTCTGGTAGAGCTATGTATTCAAAAACCTTCTATCGGACATATCAGTTTAAACACTGTTAGAAAACACAGAGCTATCTCTATGGTATGGTTCCCTAATGGTTTGGCAATGGTTTGGTGTGAGGGGCAAAGAGTTCAGCCTTTCAGCTGTTCTCTTATGTGTCTAAGACTCAGTATGAAAAAGCAAAAACAGGTGATTTCTTAGGCTGTGTCAGAAAACCAGTGGCCACAGAACAAGACCTTAGCACTTTTGAAAGGCTTTTTTTGATCTCTTGGTTTTTCAGCCCGTATATAATGGGATGAATAAGCGGAGGTATAAGAATATAATGGGATGATAAAAATATATTTACTTCTATTGGTACATAGTGTGTGATGCGATTATAAATTACAGAAAACAACGAAGACACAGAAAAATTTAGGAAAATTAGTAAATGTGGAGTACATGTGGCAAAGGCTTTTTTTCGAGCATCTGCTGATACCTTTGAGCTTAGCACAATGATTTTTAAATATGACAGTAGGATCAGTAATATGGGAAGCACAATTAGGAACACAAGTGAGCATGCACCGTAGAGATTGGTCACTAGAGCGTAAGTGCTCAGGCTACATCCCAGATTAGAGACAGATAAATTATCACAGAATATTTTGTGAATGGAATACCGACACAAGGGTATTCCTGATGTTAGGCATATCTGACCAAACACAACAGCGGCAGGCAGAAAGTTACCCACAACCAAAAGCACCCTCACCTTTTGTGGGGTCATTATAGTATGGTAAAGCAATGGCTGGAAAATGGACACATATCTGTCATACGCCATGACTGTTAACATGGCGTAGGTACAGCTTCCATAGATAAAGACAAAAAAAGTCTGAGTAAGACAGGCTTCGTATGAGGCTGAGTGAACATCAGTCACAAGATGACCCATGACTTTTGGCCAAACAGCCGTGCTACCAATCAAGCCATTAAATATTAAGCTAAACAAAAATATGTACATTGGTTTATGGAGTGATGCATCCAAGTAAATCAAAACCATAAGAGACATGTTGGCAAGCACAGAGGCCAGATAAATTAAAAATATGATGACAAATAACATATCTTTGGTTGGGCCAATCTCTTCATAGGCTGTGAAAGTAAATGTGACGGATGATCCATTCATGATCTGTGGACTTTCTAAAAGACATTGACCACACACAAGTCAATGAATAAAGCAATTAGTAATTATTATTAATAGGAAATTAATTGTAAATTATACATGCATTGTTAGTCCATGATAGTCCATGGACAGATGTAGCCAGAGGACAAATTGTTTGTGGGATACGTTCACATGTTGCTGAAAAGAAATAATAGTATGAGAATCACAGAAATACATGAAACCATTATGTTAATGCAATGCAGAACTATTGTGTTATGATGAACAATACAGAGACTTTCATAAAAAGATCCAACACCAACTGCAGACATGAATGATAAACAAAGTAGAATTACTTGCTTTGTCAACCTTGTCCTTTCAGTGATGTGCTCCTTAAAAAAATGGCAAGCTTCACTGCCCTGCGCTATTTATATTTGTCCAGGTTGTCCAACTGTTGTCATTCTGTATCCAAGATGACAAGAAGTTCCTTCTGTGAACAAACCCTCAGAGGGTTGTCCTTGGAATTTTGTTTGTTTGAGCAGTTCCCAGTGGCTCAAATTTTGGTAGGCCTTGCTTGTATAGTGTGTATGTGTGTGTGTGTGTGTGTGTGTTTTGGATGTAATGTAGTCGTGTGGCATAAATTGTATGTGGTGGGATGTTTTTTTTTTTTTATACTATGGAATCTGGTATGAGTCCAGGCAGACTTTTGATGTTTATGTTTTTATTCATGTTAATTTGAAATAACATTTTGTCCTATAGAAACATTATATCATTGGAAACATGTAATGTTCTAGCTATATAAATGGCATAGTCCATGGTGTTTCCATAACCGCGAGGTACGC
This sequence comes from Alosa alosa, assembly GCF_017589495.1. Taxonomy (NCBI): domain Eukaryota; kingdom Metazoa; phylum Chordata; class Actinopteri; order Clupeiformes; family Clupeidae; genus Alosa; species Alosa alosa. The sequence goes on along the minus strand of NC_063203.1, from coordinate 20,645,690 downwards.
GCTTCATGATGACGGCAATGAGTTGTAACAGACAAAGATGTAGCAGCAATCTATATGAAATAACACCTATTTGAAGTAGGCTAGGCCTACCATTCATGATTGTCACATATTGAAGTGGTGAGAAGTGAACATAGGTTAAACTATATGTTTAAACTGTATTTCGAGTTTAATGTCAGCATGTCGAATTTAAAGTCGACATGTCAAGATTAAAGTCGACATGACATTTCAACTTTATTCTCAAAATTTCGAGTTTAATGTTGACATGGCGACTTTAAAGTCGACATGTCGAGTTTAATCTCGTCATGGCAAAAATTTTTTTTTTTCTTCACGTGTGGCCCTAAAACTCCAACATAGTTTTTCTTTTACACCTCCTTTACTGACGGTCACAAAAAATATATCAGTTGTCAGGTAAAGGGCCCCTAGATGTACAGCCATAAACACTGTGTGTGGAATCACGCTACTTGGCTACAGAGACAGAGAGAAAGAGAGAGAGCGGAAGGGAGAGAGATACAGTAGATAATTACTTTATTCCTCCCCAAGGAGTGTTCATCATTCCTGACAACTAAAACAGAATAGATTTAGATTAACACAGAGATAAATTTGTAATGTTGTAGTAATGTTGACTGAGTGATTACTTCTTGTTCTTCATCCTGGTCAATAGCAATCAATAGTTTGCTGAAGCATAATGTATACAGTAGTCTTTATGCTCTTGTGTCAGGTGGTGCCAGATAAGATGTCTTTCTTTAACTTATTTAATAACCTAATTAGGCTTTTAATCATTCATAAACCATTTGTATACTCTTATTATAAAGTGGAAGTGAAATAAGTTGTCAGTATTTATGAGATGTACTGAGAAAATAGTGTACTTTCGTGCATTTAACCGAATCTAAATATCTGTGTTAAAGAGGAAGATAATTTTTATCACAAAACACGAGTTCACAGTTCCCCACTGTTTTTGTGCATACAACGGAGGGAGTAATCTGTTCCTAGAGCGCTCCACTCTTTGGTTAGAAACCAAAGATCTTTGGTTAGAAACTTTAGCTAAATCAACCATAACACTTCTGTTGGATTTAGAGCTCTAGCCGTAAAGTGGTCTGATGAAGGAAGGTTTACTTTACAACGACAATCAGTGCTCATTAAGGCAGGTTCTATGCTCAAGATCTATGGCTGGGCAGGCATGTGATGATTAAAAGTTGGTGGCTATAGGCAGTGTACACATTTCTGTGAAGAAATATCTTTAGGGATCCTGGGTACAACATGTTCACAGTGTTCGCAACACAGTTGCATATTGCTGTTGTATGTATATTGTGCAAGATTATCATTCGCGCCTCCTGCTCTTCTGCCTCCTGTGTCCAATGGAATACTTTCTCAAATCATGCATCCAAACAAAAAAACAATCTGCATAGCAGGGCAACAATTCAATTCAATTACTCTCTCGATACATTTTAGCAGATCTGGAACTCATATTCATGAACTGTAGTAGCTTATTCTTATTTTTAATCTATACATTCACTGCATAGCCTACGCAGCCAGCCAGAAGCAGATAGGCTCCCCCTATTAAGTCAGGTTCTGCTCAAGGTTTCTTCCTGGAATATGGGAGTTTTTCCTTGCCACAGTTGCCATATGGCGTGCTTATGGGGGGTAAAGGGTTAAGGCTGCCAGTGTTATGACATGTTATTTTTCTATATTTTTGATATGTTGCTGAGTGGATCATTAACGGCCCCAGCAATGAAGAAAAGTGATTGATAATGACTGACTGACTATTATTGTGTTACATGCTTCAAATGTAAAGCACTTTGAGCTGCATTCTGTGTATGAAAGGTGCTATACAAATAAAGCTTATTATTATTATTATTATTATTATTATTATTAATTTATAATGGTGTCATGACAGCCAATTGTTCAGGCTCATCACTTCATAAACCTAGAAGATAAGTCAGGCCAAACACAGTTATATGTCAAGTTGTCATGACAATATCATGCCAAGGAAAGTATTCATGACACAATTATAATGGTGTCATGTCAATCAATTATTCCGGCCCACCACTACACGAACCTAGAAGATGAGTCAGGCCAAACACAGTTATATGTCAATTTTGCATTTCTTTCTTGGCTAAATGTCAAGTTGTCATGACAACGGTTTACATTTTCTTGGCTAATGTCAAGTTGTCATGACAAACACACCCTCAAATAATGTCATCTTGCCTAATGTCAAGTTGTTATAATGATGACACCCAAACAATGTCCACTTGACATTCCAAAAACCGAATGACACTTAATGACAACAGTCATAAAAACATCAATACTATGTCATTAATGTGCATGACATGTGTCATGACATTCTTATGACGGTTACATGTCACCCTTGTGTAGACCCCTTCAAATAAAGTGTTACCGAGTGTTGTATATTATTCACACAGAATTATGCATTTTAGATTCATATACTTATCTAATCATCCGTACATTTATACTCTCCTCTTTTAGGTAAGAAGAACAATGAATCAATCATTTGATATCACTCTGATTTTCACTACTTACCAATCTATTGGCCCTCAAAAGTATGTCTATTTTACAATTATTTCAGCATTCTACATTGCCTCAGTATTTGCTAACATATTCTTAATGCTTGTTATAATCTGGGAGTACAGACTTCACCAGCCTATGTGCATCTTCCTGTTTAATCTGACCTGTATCGAACTAATTAGAAGCACTGCAGTTTGGCCCAAAGTGATGAAAAACCTTCTGTCTGACAATCAGATGACTACCTATGAGGGTTGTTTGTGTCAGGTGTTTATAGTCGGTGTTTATGCCACTGGATACCTACTCTGTTCTAACTGTGATGGCCTATGATCGTTATGTGTCCATAATCTACCCTTTACATTATCATACAATAAATAATGACACCACAAAAGGTGAAACAATTATTGGCTGTGAGTAATTTTGTTCCCATATGCTCTGTATCTGGTCAGGTATGTCTAACATCTAACATCATGTGTGCCGTTATGCAGACAAAGCATCCATAAGTTTTACTGTGAAAATATCTCTGTCTCCAAGCTATCATGCGTCACCAGCTCCTTGTTCCGTGTGAGTAGCCTATATGGTGTTTGCGTGTTTGTACTTTCTGTTGTTTTTATAGCATTTTTTGTGCTGCTTTCATACATCCAAATAATTGCTGTGAGTTTGAAGGCATCACATGACACCCAGAGGAAGGTCATTTCTACCTGTTTTTATCAATTTCTCCATGAGCTCTCTCTTCTCCATTATTTACAATCAGTTTGTTTTTGTCTCGGAGGACATGCACATGTTCCTGTCCTTCCAGTTTGTTCTGATTCCACCTCTTTTACACCCGATAATTTATGGCATCAAAAACACAGACATCAGGAAATGTTTCATTAGAAATATGAGATCTGTTTGGTCATACATCACTTCTTATGGCAAATCAAAGCATAAACCATAACCACACTTCATATAAGATCATACTCACCCTTTTTTCTTTGTCTGTTAAGACTTAATTTTGTCTCGATGTTCCATGACGAAAACTGAGTTTTTTTATTCAGTTCTTCAATAAAGAAATGAATCATGTATGTCTGTAATAGTGTGTAATGGAAATGACTCAGTTGAAACTTGAAGAAAACTTTGGCATGCATAATAACAGAATCAGGACATGAATCCCTATACCGGCTCAAAGAAAAAACAACATTCAAGCCTCTGTATCTTGTTGCCAGTACATCACACAGTCACACTGACTGTTTCTGAGACTAATACTGACTGATTCTACTGGCTTTCCAAAGAGGCCAGCCATTTGATGATGGGCCAAAGTATGTGGGAGCAGTGCCCTCCTAAGTTGATGATGTGCAATGTCGGGCAGAACACTCAATTTGGGGCTGAAATTTATGAGCACCATTACGCACATGGGAGAATTCCCCACAAAATGAATATATAGTTATCCTTGGGGGCAGTGCCTACATTAAATTACATTAAATGCTCTGACATCACTACAAAAAATAATCAGTCACCTGTGGACTGCATGAGTCTGACGACAAGTCTTTGCATTGCTGTGACAAGACAGATGTTTTAAGATAATGATTTGTCACATACGTAACATTAGGATTGAGGATGCCTTCCGATATTAAAAAGATCTAAATGATTCACAATAAATTAATTCTATGAATTAAATGCTATTTCCTTTTAGAGCTTGAAGCATTATGGAACTCATTTATGGAACATCTCTTTCAGTTTCCACGGTGCATGGTATGGATGAAATATGTTGGCGTCAGGGGATGGGAGCGCTAAAATCTTCAACCACAAGCACCATCAGCACAATTATCTAGCTTTTAACACCAGCTCCTTTCAAGAGTGATTGCTGGAACCCACTGTTTCAATGCACAGTAGGCCAGTAGGCACAGTGTACGTTCACACAACCAGAAACGTCTCTAATGCAGCGCAGAGCTGCAAATATCTTTCTACATATATTTTGCCTTTTTTTTTAATTACTCAGGAATAACAACACAACTGATTACAGTTACTGTCTGCCTAGATAGGTGCTCTGTGAAGAGTGATTTGTTCACCTTTCCAGACCATACAATATTTGTGGTTAGGATTCCATCTAGTGGCACAAGCAGTATGTAACATTCAGGTATTGTAAACAGTATGTGAAACTAATTTTCAAGCCACTAATTATACATATACGTATAGGCCTATGTAGCCTACTAAAATAGAGGACAAGGGTATTATAAATAGAGGTATTACAGAATAGCATAGAAGTAACAATACTATAGAACAACTATAGAAATCGTAGAGAGCTAGATAAATAGATATCTGGATAAATTACTTTATGTGAAAATGATGGTGTTACAGCAGCAATAAAAACATTAACATGACATTAAGCCTATAGTAGCCTATAGTTATTTGGCTACTATAGTTATTTTTCGCAAGGGAAGGCAAGTGTTGTTAGGACAGTGGAGTAGAAAGAGACAACAATAGCCCAGAAAAAATTATCAATTAAGAGTGGTTAAGCCTCTCTACACGGTCAGTTCTGTAGCACGGACTAGCCTACAGTGTCGGATACACGAATGGGCTACCTGCCCATTAGCGGTGACTTGCAGACACGTCACTGCACACATTACGCAATAGTTTAGCCACTTTGCAGCGAGGTAAACAGCGGACCGCGGGCTGCTTTCCTGAAACAGACACTTAGATGACCCCAAATAAACCTGTAGCCTACACACTAAACATGAAGTCTTGCTTTACATATTGTTTTCCTTTCATATAGTAGGCCTATACTTTATGTGAATTGTTAGGAGATAGGGCCTCTTCATTAGTCTTTTACCTGGCTGGTTTCACCCAGCCTACCTCTCCATCCTCGTGCGATAAGAATTCATAGCTGTCTGAAAGACTTTATGTGGTGACTCTCCATTAACCCTTAGAGAGCAGCTTACACTTTGTTAACCTTAGTTTGCTTTGCTTTCACTAGAGGCGGGAACAGCCCACGCAAAACAGTCTAGCCACAGATATAGCTGGAGTGGGCTAAAACCGGCCGTGGCAGATAATCCTCTTTGCCATGGTGATCCCCGCAGCCTCCGAGGCACTCGAGATAGCACTTGTAGAGACAGAGAGTTGCTGGTTCAAGATCAAGTGCATGGGAGCATAGCTAATGGTGGTCGGAAATGCGGCAGCACTTTTTCATCATATGCGTAAGTGACACATCGGTGATAGGACGTAGCGTCGCCAACATCAAAGCAAATGTATTTAATCGCGCGGTTACAAGCGCTCGGTAGTAGGCTAAAGTCAGATTGTTGTAGATGAGTTAATGTCATTGCACTGTAGGCTATCCGCTCCTTGTCCTTTTGTCATGTTGTTGTCAGCTTGATTGGTGAGTTTGCAACTTACCCTTTCAAGGTAGTAGGCCTAGGTCTATTTTTTGCATAGTGTTGTTAATGTAGCCTAGGCTACTTTGGTTTAATAAAGTAATGTTTACCTGGTAGCCGACACTGCGTAACCAGCTATTACATAACGTGTTTCTCTTGGCTCATCGTTGGAGCACAGCGCAGCAATCTCTCAAACAATTATTTTATATAATTTAACAGCCTATTCATTTGCTTTCCTGCCTAGAGTCCGTAGTAGACTAAGCTTTTTGCACTTATCCAAATGACTGACTGTTGAAGCAGTTGTTGTAGAGGTTATGAAAATTAAAATTACAAAAATTAAAGTCTCATAACTGCACTGTTTCTGAATCTCTTCCCTTTTTATCATTAACATTAGCATTTATTTTGCTTATGAATTCACGTTAACATCATGCAGAATCATGGAGCTCTATACAAAACTACTTTTGACCTTAATGTCGATTAAGGACAAAAGTCTACTAAATTTACCCCTTACTTTTTCGATTCCCCTTAACTTCCCCCCTAAATCAAGGAATCCCTGAATTAACACCTTAAAATAACATTAAGATATACTTAGATTGTCCTTAATTACCCCCTTAATCACAATAAATAAAGGGAACCCCTTGACACCTTAAATGTAAGGGGTTTCACATTCACATCTTAAAATGGCATTATTTAGGTAAAATGTAGGGCCTGTTTTAGAAATTAAAGGTAATTTAATATAAATTAATATAAAGTTTCATAGTGTATTTAATGCTGTGTTTTCTGCATGGGTTTAGTTAGCAGTGGACAAATCCAACTTTCTCATAGGGCATATCTACTTAATGTGTTAACCCCAAAGAAAATTCATGCATGCATGTATGACCTAGTCTCTATCAAGTTTTTGACTGAATTGCATTTCCATTGTTCTACCAATTCCTTCCGCTTTCCCACCACCACCACTGATTTTAGCATAATGGAAAGTCATCTTCCCTGATACCCTTAAGCACCCAAATAGCACAGCACATGTGTCCAGCACAGTTTCTGCAGTAGCCCCCCCCACCATACCACACAGACACACTCCAAGCTACCATGAGTGGCGCCAGCAGCACAGAACTGGACGGCGATGATGCGGAGTTGGCAGACATGGTGGCTGCCATCAACGTGTCCTCCAACCGCATTACACCGCCCAACGGCCACCGCGTGGCGCCAGGAAAGAAGCACCGACTCACCATGTCGGACAGGAAGCTCTCCCTCCAGGAGCGGAGCACCTACCAGGGCGGAGGGAGGATGGCACGCAGGCCCACCATCGAGTCCAAACGCGTGTCCATCTCAGATGGAGAGGTGCATGGGATACGGGGGGTGGAATGAGAGGGTAGAGAGATAATGCCTGACATTGTGCTCTAGAATGATTAAGTTGTCAGAGATATTTAACCTGACATTGTGGTTTTATATTGCTGTGGTGATTTTTAAAAACAATATATTTGTGTGTGTGTCTACAGGACTGTGTACAACTCAACCAGTACAAGTTGAAAGATGAGATTGGAAAGGTGGGTGGATTCATTTCTGTGCAAAACTACATTAGTCAGTGTTGTGACACCTGCAGTTCGGTTGTGTGACTGTGAGCTGAAATTGTTTCCCTTCTACAGGGTTCCTATGGTGTTGTTAAGCTGGCCTACAATCAAGATGATGAACAGTATTATGTAATGCAGACCTCCCTGTTAATCACCAGAAATGTTTAAACACACTCTTTCTGACCTTCATGTGCTGTTCAATCCCCCCAAAAATGTTAGAAACAGCATTGCAAGTGAGAGCAGATAATGCATAGCTTTTACACGCTTTTGGCTCTTTTGCATTTTCATAGGCAATGAAAGTGGTTTCCAAAAAGAAGTTGTTGAAGCAGTATGGATTTCCACGTGAGTTTACTTTCTGTCTCTTTCGAGTTTACATTCTGTGTTATTCCTAAAGAATTCTTTTAGGATTAATTCTAGTGGTATACTGAAAAGAAAATAATTTCTGACTTTCGTATTAGCCACATTGTGTATAAGCCGCAGGACAGTGTTTTATGCAAGTTAAAAAACAAAACCATATTAATACTATATTAATGGCCCCCATGTATTAACCTCACATGGAAATTTTGCAAAATCAATCTATAAACCACGGCTAAAGTTGGGAAATTACAGTAAACTATATTTGTATGAATACTGCTTGGTGCTTTTTGAATCCTTTACATAAAATTTTGGTTGTAAGTCACTTCGTTTCATTTGTCAGGACGTCCTCAACCACGAGGGCCGCATGAGAAGCAGTCAAAGGTTTTTGGTCCGCTCGACCGACTCTACCAGGAAATCGCCATCCTGAAGAAATTAGATCACCTGAACATCGTCAAATTAGTAGAGGTAAAGGCATTGCAAAAGAAAATAGTTAACTGAAAACAATGCAAAATGGATAGATATAATCAATACTTTATTTATCCCGAGGAAAATGTAGGCATCTAGTAGCTTATGAGACACACATAAAGACATACAGAACAAGAAACAGACAGAGTTACTGGAAAGACTGACACTTACATACACCACATACAGAATTAATGGCAATGGGCATTATGGTGGAATCATTTTTTTAATTATTTTAAATGAAGTCGAAAATGTACCTTACATGATGCATGTTCACTTATCCTACCCTATATTTATCTTATCACCACAACACTGTTTGAAACTATACCCATGTTTGTGCAGTCAGTACAATTAGTAGTTCTTCATTCAATACAGATTCTACTTACGGAGTACTTATTGGTCACATATAAAATGTCATATATGAGATGATTGTTGCCATGGTAATGTTTTGATTTATAATTTCAGGTGCTTGATGATCCGGCTGAAGACAATCTGCACATGGGTCAGTCCATTTTTTCCCCTCCGACATCTGTATCTACATCTCAGATATCTTTACGACCTTTACAATCTTCCCTTTACTTATTCTTTACTACATCTGACAAATATGTCACATCGAAATAATTCATGATAATGTCCAGCAGTGCAGCCATATGCAGGTGTATCCCGGTAGTCTTGACTTCTGATTTGAAAATAGATAGAACATTTGGGATGACAGTAGTGGTCTTCTGTGTTTCTCTTTTTGCAGCCTTTGAGTTAGTGAAGCGTGGGTAAGTGTCTTCTTTTTTTTTAATACATCATCATACATCATCAGAAATACACCCTTAACTTGCAACTTACATACTTAACTTGCACTTACAGTAACATGCACACTTAACACACACTTATACTTAACTTGCACTTAACATGCACACTTAACTGACACTTACATACTTACATGTAACTTGCATTTAACATACAGTACACACTTAACTTACACTTACATACATGCACTTAACATCAGTGTTGGGGAAGTTACTTTTAAAAAATAGTGTTTGCTCGTTACTCGTTACTTCTCAAAAAAGTAACCTGTTACTTTACTTAGTTACCCTCTATGGAAAGTAACTTTTTACGTTACTCGTTACTTTTCCATTACTTTTATGTTGCTTATGTTGAACCCAATATCTGTTCCTAAATGTGTAGGCCTACATAAAGGTCTACTATGGAGCCCATAACAGCTATTTCTTTTGTGCTCTTTATTATAAAAAATGCCACAAACAGAGCACTTGACAAGAAAACTATTGGGCTATTATAGTCTTCAACACCACCACTAAAGCCCTATGAAACAATATCAAATAACATAGCCTCGATACATCTTATGGGCATATAGGTAAACACAAAATACACAAGGGCTTATTTTATAGTCTGATATTCACATTCTGTCATGTACCGTGTGGAGCTTGTGACTATTGCACAAGCGCACAGCTGAGAAGGCAGTGACGCTGTGAAATCTGTCCCTGGGAAAAGTAATGTTGTGCCGAACTGGAAAAGGAACTACGTTTCATTACCAAATTTTCAGTAGTAGTGCGTTACACTACTTTTTATCCGAAAAAAGTAGTTACGTTAAGTTACACGTTATACACAACACTGCTTAACATACACACTTAACTTACACCTACCATGATGTTCCTCTCCTGTCTATTCCTCCTAGTACGTCCCTGAATTAACTTGAATTTGAACTGTCTTTCTATTTCTTATGCAAGGTAGTACTTATTATTACAGGGCCGTGGCCTACTGGTTAGCGCTTTGGACTTGTTACCGGAGGGTTGCCGGTTCGAACCCCGTCCAGTAGGCACGGCTGAAGTGCCCTTGAGCAAGGCACCTAACCCCTCACTACTCCCCGAGCACCGCTGTTGTTGCAGGCAGCTCACTGCGCTGGGATTAGTGTGTGCTGAGTGTGTTTCACTAATTCACGGATTGGGATAAATTATACTTATACAGTATTGTCTCCTATATACGCTGTACCTTGATTGTTCTCTATTATTTTTTAAGCTGCTTTGGACAAAAAGTAGGTGGTGTTTTGGGCCACCTCCGTCGACTTCAAGGCGCTGTCTGGAAGGCGCTAGGGTTATGCAATGGTTAGGGTTAAGGTTAGAATTAGGTGCCTTGAAGTCGATGTTGGCAGTGCTGCCTTGATATTGACGTGGGGGCCCAAAAGACCATCAAGTGTAATTTCTCTGAACTATTACATGTGTGGTTGTGTGGTTGGCCGCTAGCCCGGTGATGGAGGTTCCCACAGACACCCCTTTCACTGAGGAGCAGTGTCGTTACTACTTCAGAGACATTGTCCTCGGAATTGAATATTGTGAGTACACTTGCAGTCAGAAGAGATGGACTCTGAAATGTACAAATGCTGTGTTTGGCTGCCTCCATATTAAAATGAACTATATAAACCATGTTCTAAGATATGACAGGCTTATGTAGTAACAGGATATGTCTTTTAGAAGCAGTATTATTTATATGTTTGATTTGTTTTGGGAAAAAAATGTAAATTAGCAATATTGTACAAGTAAGTGGATGGTGGTGTTAGTAACAGGTATCACCACTGCTGTTATTTGGGCATAGGCACAGTTTTGAGTGCAGGTAATCACAGCCGTGGTGATATCTGTTACCAATGCCACAATCACGAATGCCATACAGTTCGACCACTAACTAATTGAAGACATCGAATAGTCTACTCTAAAGACATTGAATAGTCCACTTTGATGAATATTTAGTTAGTATTACTGTTTAAATCAACACCAGTTTGTGGTTAAGTAGATTTTTTATATACAATTTGTTGGAGGCATTTTTAGTCTTAATGTGCTCAATGTGCTCCTACATTCAGTGCACTACCAGAAGATCATCCACAGAGACATCAAGCCCTCAAACCTGCTCCTCGGGGATGACGGCCACGTCAAAATCGCCGACTTCGGCGTTAGCAACCAGTTTGAGGGGAACGATGCCCTCCTGTCCAGCACGGCAGGAACCCCGGCCTTTATGGCCCCAGAGACTCTCATTGACCATGAAGAGAGCTTCAGTGGCAAGGTATGTCCCCACTCTCTTGCCTTTGAGGCTTGAAGGTGTTTGTGCCAAAGCAATGTGCCCATGAGAGCACCGATACTTTAGTTAGTAATATTCAGTTTTACCTCATTTTCATTCTTTATGAGAGTTATCTATGGCACAGAACATGTAGGTAAACATGTTGGTTGTTGAGTTATGTAAATGCAATTCCAAGTGCAGTTGCCAAACACTATTTGTGTTATTTCATTACACTGACATTTTTATGTATGACAATCTTTGTTACATTTATATTTTTCAGGCTTTGGATGTGTGGGCAATGGGTGTGACGTTATACTGTTTCGCCTTTGGAAAGGTGTGTTCTACTCATATGAAATAAACTATATAAGCTTTTCCTTTAACAGAGATATTTCCTCATCACAAAATGTATCACCTCTTCAATTGTTTCTGTTGATATTTCATGACATAAAAATAGATTAGATATTGATCCGAGTTAATTTTTCATTCACCTCTGGCTGTCTGAATGTCTTTGGAGCTTGATCTCTAGAAACTTCTCCCTGTGTGTTTCCGTTCTGCGCCCTAGTGCCCTTTCATCGACGAGTACATCCTCACGCTGCACACCAAGATCAAGAGCAGCCCTGTGGAGTTTCCTGACACGTGAGTTAACGAATGGCACACATCGACCTCATTAGAGCTGGCAGGGTAGTGCTGCCCGGGCTTCCGCTGGTGATCAGCATGCCCTGACGCAGGACATGCTGGGCAAAGCAAGGCAGAACTTAATGCCTCATGTACTGGATGATTAGCATGGGTTTGTTGCCAGGTTGTGCTGTGAAGCAACATTTGGAGACTGGTTCTGGAATTGGTTTATTTCTCTGGAGAAAAGTGTCAGCTAAATGCATGAAGAATAAGACATTTTGTTATTTTGTGGAAGAGATATCCAATGCTACTTTATGCTACCGGACACCTCCAGGAGTTGGAAAGTATTTCTATTTTACATAACTGTCTTAATTACCACTCATGGCTTGCACCCTTCCCCCTGGACACTGTACCTGTGGATTGTTTTAAATTTAAAATTGTATAAAGATTGTATAAAAATTTCATACAAATAACAGACTAAAGTCAAGAAATTTCTGATTATCTGGCTCGGGGGAGAGCAAAGTTGCAAGGCTGGTTCTCCAAAGACAGGTATGTTACTGCTGGGATATTCTCCCAATTACAAGTTCATTTACCATCAAAATGACTTTGTTATAGTAAGGTAAAATAAGGTAAAAAACTTGCATAGGATGACTTTAGCTTGGTAAGAGTTGGGATGGGGTGTATTGGACGTCAGGGGTGTGTTAAGAGAATGTTTGTGAAACCTAATGAGGAATGTCATTAATTTATATAGAGTATATTGTATTGTTTAGTGAGTGATTCTGATTGATTCTCATTCTCTTGACATGTCCAGGGCTATCATCAGTGAAGGTTTGCAAGATCTTATCCTTTGCATGTTGGACAAAAATCCTGAAACAAGAATCACCATTCCAAGGGTCAAGGTGGTAATCAAATAGACAAATAGACTGTTGTAGACCAAGCCAACGATGGCCACCGCATGAGTTTCTGCTCCTGAATGTCCTGTGTGTGGCTGCAGGTGCACCCGTGGCTGACGCTCTGCGGCACGGAGCCCCTGCCTCTGGAGGAGGAGCACTGCACTGTGATAGAGGTCACTGAGGAGGAGGTGCAGAACTCCGTCAAGCTCATCCCCAGCCTCTCCACTGTGGTAAGCATCAGTGGCCGACAGCCATCTGTCTGCTCTGCTGTAGGCTTTGGCAGTTGTTGTTTTTGTTGACTATTCTTTCACGCAATTTATAAAAATGATAACGCCAGTCGATGTAAATGTCTGTGTTGATAGAATAGTGTTAGAAATGAAACTACCCTTGCATCGCATAGCAATAGTTATACTTTGTTCCCTGAAGTTGGTAGTAGGCATATAAGCAACGGCAGCGGTGGACTGATATTACCTAGGCTACTAGGCCTACTACGCATCCCGATTGAACCTGCGCTTCTCTGTTTACTTTGCGGCGCAATACTACTAACCGGAGCAAGTATAATTCCGCCACTGCTAAGAAACTAGTCCCTCAAAATGTAATGTGATCATTAAAATGCAAGGATAGAATAATGTTAGAAATAAAATTATCAACACAGACATTTACATCGATAGTCTGGCGTTATAATTTTTTTGCCTCGGGTGTACTGTGGAGTGGGTAAGACTGTTTTTAGTGGCAGGCTAACACATACTGATGACTTGCGCTAGCCTAGCACCTGCAAACTCTGCAACTAGAAGGACTGGATGAAACCTGTTTAAAACGGTCTCCACTGATAAATATCACACCTGCTAACTTGGAAATGAGGTCATATGTCCAAAATCCTGAACCACCCCTTTAAGGGCATCAAATGCAGTTTCGGGTTATAGGGCTCCACCTAGAGTCGTGGAATACAATCGCCAAAGAGTCATATCTACTGACCAGGTAATGTTCCCACAAGATGTCATTGGGATGCTGACAGGCTGGTTCTCCGCCTGCCATTGCTGCCAGCTATACTACTGTAGGTGAGCAATTCTCCCTGTTACAAGTTCATTTACCATTGAAATTACTCCGAAGCTGTTATATTAAGTTAAAAAAGGGAATATTTTACTTTAAGAGAAAACACTAGGCTCGCTCAGCAGAAGTGAGTTCCTGTTGATTTTGAGCCAGCGGTGTTTTCTCGTTGGCAGGATGGAGATCTTGATTCAAAGGTCTTCCGTAGAGACCTTTGACATTCACTAAAGAATGGAAGTAGCCCACGAAAAAATACTTAAGTGTCTTTTTGTCTCTCATTTAAAAAACTGACCCGCCCGCAAATGACCCAAATAGGCTTATCATTTAAAAAATTGTTTTCTGACTCCGTGGACACCTTCATTTAGATCAACCTGCGCACCACTGATTCCCATGTGAACTCGACTGAGCTGAAAGCAAACTCTTTATTGTTGCTTCAACTTCCATGGTCTGTATTGCTGCAATGTTTTCTGTGCGCAGATTCTGGTGAAGTCTATGCTGAGGAAGCGTTCCTTTAGCAACCCCTTCGACCCCTTTCCTGGCAGGAGACAAAGCCGATCTATGTCCGCTCCAGGACATCTGCTGTCGTAAGTGTTTAGGAATGCAACAGACATTATGTTATATGCGTTGGAAGACTTATCTGGTTGCATTTGTCAAATTAATTCATTCTTACATAGTTGTGGTTTGTATGTTTATGGTTATTGTTTTTATTCTGTTAAATTGAATTTAGTCTATTTTTTTTATTGTTTCTGTATTATTAGCATTATATTTTTTTATTTAGGCACATTTGAGCACAAAAGAACATAAATAGAATCAGAATGGTATTCCCTAAAAGGATTTAGCTTCTTCTATGTACGGTCACAGTTATTTTTGTGCGTTCTTTGTACAATCAAAGAACTCAAACTTTGTTAGGTGAAGTGCATCCGCAACACATTTGTATGTTTTTTTAATTCTCTCTTTGTTTGGTTATTTGTTTGTTTTCTGCAGGGAGATGTTCAAGGCAGGCATAAGGACTCCATTGGCAAGGCAAGTGAACCATTTGATGCGTGTGTGTGCTTACAATTAATATCCTCAGTTGAGCCTGAATGTATTTATCAGGGCCAATTTTATCAGTATCTACTGTATACTGGGGTGTGTTTCCCAAAAGCATAGTTGCTAACCTGCTAGCAACTTAGTTGGTTGGCTATGGGAAATTGCATTGCAACCAACAAAGCTGCTAACTTAGTTAGCAACTATACTTTTGGGAAACGCACCCCTGATCAGTATATTGCTCTTATCATGTTTGGTGTTATGATGTGTTATAATAGCCATTAAACAATATCACTCTCCAAAAGTGCCGCATAACAATGAACAGGAAATACTCTGCCAGATCTGAATCACAACTACAATCTTGTCTGCTGCTGGCAACAGGTACAGCAGCACAGGAAGCCGGGAGGGGGAGCTGGAGGATGTGACCGAGGATGATGCGTTCTTCTGATCATGACGACAGGCGAGACCGCTGTGGAAGCTCTTGATACAGACACCTCTTACTGATGTGGAAGTTCTTGATAGAGGGATGGTCATTTCAATTTGTTACGGTGGTCATAGCACAACAGAGCTTTTGGAAGGGGATAAAAACAACTGAGAAATGTTCATGAATACACAGCTGTACAAAACAGAGCCTTTTTTTGCCCCGCATCATTCTCTTGGTTCTGTTATAGATATACTTAAATGTTACTGTGAGCATTTCCCTCAGCCCTGTCACTTATGCTACTTAGCTACCTGAGCCAGGTACTTGAGAAATGAATGCGATATTTATGGACTATTATTTTTTGCACTCAGTCATCCCATTTCCACTGGTATTCGGACATGTAGTTGACTCCGTTCATCGGAATTAGTTTGTTACAGAGTAAGTCATTGGGGTGTAGTCCTGGATCTTGTGTTTCTGAGGGATAGACAAGTGATGTGATATGTTGCAGTCATGAAGAAATATCTGATCAAGACAGTTTGAGGTTACTAAGAAGTTTTGTTTTCTGAAGAATTTGGATGATGAACATTCCCTACACAATACATATTGTGATGTTACTATATGTTAATTACAGAGACAGACAGCAAGGTTTCCATAACAAAGAGGATAGGTTGTGTTAAACAACTGTTTTTTATGTGCCATAAAGAATGTAGCACTCACTTTTTGGAAGTGTGTGGTGTACTAGTTAGCCATTTTTACAATAATTATACATATTGTTTGAATTATTCAACCTTTATAATTGATTTCACTGCTGACTTTTGTCCGCATAGTACATTATACAGTAATGAATTGGGATGGACAGCATGTGACACCGGGGCTTATTTCTCTCTCTTTTGCAAATTGTTTATTATATTGTCTTTAAAACTAAATCTATTTCAACTTCAGTTATGACTTCCAACTATTATGGAAAGATTATTTTTCAGCATTCCGTTTTGCAATGATCCTCTCCTTTTGTCTTGCTTTACAGTGGTAACTGTTGTATAAATAATAGTTTTTCTACATTCATTGTTTTACCTGGAGCTAAATTATATTTAACAGTCAATTAAATCCACTGTTAAAAAATATATTTTTTGAATGTTTAAAACATGGATGGTGTTTCGAAAATCATTGACTGAATGTATTCCTTGTATAAAAAGAAATATTCCTTGCTGTTGAAGGATCTTTTGTCTTGAATGATAGCCGAGTCGTTCTGATGGTATAGCACCTTAACTTCTAGCACTTTCTGTTCATGTCTTTCTGAAGGAGAGGTTATTTCTCAATCAATAATGAGGCTGGCATTATACCCCAAATGTGTACGTTCTCCCATTTGTCCTCAGTAGGCTATCTTCAGTTTTCTGCTTTAAGCATACGTGGTTTAAATCTGTGTAATTGAAATACTCTTGCTTAGTTTAATCACATTTGATCTGTTTGGGGGTGAGGTTGTTGAGAAACAGTTTGATAAGATAAAGACTGCTGTACACTAAGCAGCAACATTTTCAGCTAGTCCAGGGTCCTATATGTGGAGCCAGGAACAATGGTAAACATGTAGTGCTGTGTAGGACAGAGAAGAACAGTGCAATTCACTTCTGCTTGTAATGAAGATGTGGTGGTATGTCTGCCAAACTGAGATAAACATGCATGCATCACTGTGGAATAAAAATAATTAAGGTGTGACAGTACTTTCACTGTTTTTGTTTTGCAACCATAAAGAGACTGATGAAGTTGTTAAGAACATCTCTTTTGAAAACCTAATACAGGACTTTGGCTCCCCCACATGGTTGTGAGGACTGACCTTTATTGCAAAATATTTTTTATTTATTTTTAAATGTACTTGTGTGTGTAGGTTAATGTATTTTTGTGATAAGAATTGTAAAGATTTAGCCCCCAAGCTCAGCCTTGAGATACCCCTCCTCCTCCCTCCACCTTTCCTTCTCTCTCCTTTCCTCCTCTTGACTTTCCTTATCCTCTCTCCTTTCCTTCTCCTCTCTTCTTTCATCCTCTCGCCTTTCCTTCTCTCGCCTTTCCTTCTCCTCTCTCCTTCCCTCCTCTCCTTTCCTTCTCTCTTTTCGCTTATCAGCTATATTTTTGGCCAAATGCGAATTCCTTCTCAAGGGGGGTTCATATTGTATGCGCAAGCGGCAGCGCTGTGCTATGACACCCATTATTGTCAATGGCTTGCACGCGCAGCAACCGGCAAAGCGTAGCGCAAGCAGCATTTTGCCACTCTTGCGCATGCTGTATTCAAAGTTGAACCATGTTGAACTTTGACCGCGGCGTGCTGTAAATCATAGGTCTTTTGCGCTAAGCCTGGCGGCAACCACAACATTAATCTTTGGGACATTACCTCAACTAAGAGCAACCTAGCAGCGAGCGCAGTGCATGCAATGCAATGTTGTGAAACCCCCGTCACTAATTTCCTTGCTACCAACTCTTCCTTCTCTATTTTACTTGTTTCCAACTTTTCTTATTTATTGCAAATATATTTGTTGTTATTTGTGTAACTCATGATTCCCTTATCTCCTCCTCTTTCCCTCTTCACCCATCTCTTCATTCATTCTCTTTTTGTCTGCTTTCTCTTAATTTTTTACATCAGCTATTTCTCCTGTTCTTCCTTATGTGGTCCGTGAGTTTCTTTTTTATTGGTTAAGTGGTCCTTGTTCTGAAAAAGTTTAAGAAACACTGCTCTAACTGGACGGGCAAGACTGACAAGTGGGCCTAATCTTACACGTCAAAAATATAGGCTACCTCTGGTTACACGGTCAATATTTGCGCCTGGTAAGTAGCCTACACGTTAAAATATTACATCTGTACAGATAAAAAAAATACATCTGCATTTATCAAGACGTTCATGATCTGCATCTTAAACACGTTCATGACTTGTGTGTTTTTACACCTGTATGCATTTCGTTATTAGGTGGTTTGAACACCGCCGTCTCGCTATCCGGAGAAATATTCTTTGGTCACCGCTATTTACCGATTTCTGGCTCCCATTGACTTCCATTCAACACATGTAAACAAAATGTCAATTATGACTTATGCCAGCAACCATTTCACTTTGATAATAAACTACATGTTGGTACAGCATATAGAGCAGGAATAACAGAATTTGGCTTAAGCAGCGAGGAGAAATGTTTTGCACTTTTATGCAAAGTGTCAGCCCCTAAGACTGTATGTACCCTTTTCCTAAATTTGTGGTCGTTTAATGTCGAATGTCAGAGTAATTACATTCCAAAACGTACCTTAATGATACTCCACAATTTATAAAGGAACGAAGTTTAAAAAGAAAAACACAATATATCAGATGGATTACATGAATAATTGACAAGGAAGTACAAGATTATTCGACGGTCGCTTCTTTTCTAATAAATATAATGGGCTACATTACATATTTCAGGCCACTAGACGGGCCTTTTTTTTTTAATGTAAAAGCAAGCAGTGAAATGGCGTCATCTGATGGCCGTGCAGCGCAATAGCGCCATGAAATATTTAATTTAAAGCAACACCACGTTTTTCAACCTTCATTATTATATTTCCAAGACCCTTATGGTACATCGACTTACAATAGGTTGAATAACACGTATGCCAAAACCTGATGGGGTCTGTATTCCTTTTACTGGCACTACAGAACTTCAGGGTGCGGGTAGTAACCCGAGCACAAAAAGAACTTAAAAATTCTAAAAAACTAGCCTAATCACTGCAGGCTGATAGTCATGTTTGTTTATTTATTTTTCTGGTGAACGTGTCTTGCCTCAGGCTATAATGCAAATCGATTTTTCAACTTTGTCAAGCCAATAGACAAACACACAGTGTATTACAGCAAGGGACTTCACCACCTTGGGACCACCCTGCCACCACTTGGGCTCACAGCTCCTGTCCAGCAGGAAAGAGGAAGAGAAAAGGGGGATTAATCCCTACTGCGTGGCTTACAGTACAGATACACTGGTGCTAAGTCTTCCTTATCAGAAAAGGACATATCCTAAATAGGGTGGCCGACAATCCCTTCCCGCAGAGGTGGGCACCCCGGGTGAAGAAATGTGTTCAGGCGCAACTGAGAATTTGGTTCAGATAATGGAGTTTAATGTTTTAGCAATTGTAAAAAACTGTATTGGCGCCTCAGCTGAAAGGAGGGTTACACTTTACTTGAAGGTAGCTACATAAGAGTGACATGACACTGTCATGAACGTGTCATAAAAATTATAAACAAGTCATAAACGTTTGACATAACGATTCTGTCACTAACTTCTGTCAAGTGTCATTCGGTCAAGTTAGGGTTAGTGTTAGGGTAATAAGTCATGTCATGTCACTCTTATGTAGAAACCTAAAGTAAGTGTTACCGAAAGAAGAGAGTTATTCCAACTACTCTAGTGTGTATAGATGAGGTTAAAGTGTGAGTCATATGCAAAATTCAGATAAAGCACACGGCCTGGTCCTTATTTCAAACTGTCTTTTGTTAACCACAGGAGAAGATCATTCAGGTGACTCCAGGTCGCCTTGTGTGATAAGGGACGGAGTATGACATTAACCTTCTTCACAGATCCACAATGCATGGTAGTAAGATTTTACCTGTATCATATAACATTCGTCAATGTTTGTTTAAAACTTGTCGTTGATTTTTTTTCCATTGGTATGATGGTAATTTAAAAATATGATTATTTTAATTAGTACATTCCACACAAAGTAGTTTTGTTATGGCTAAATGTAAAAAAAAAAAAAAAAAACTTTGATGTGTAACATGAGTAAGTTTTACTGAACACAACTAAGTTGATATACACTACCGTCACATTATACTACCGTCACATTATCAGTCAGGACATTTATCTGGAGGTGCCTCTGCTCTCTCGACCATACAGCGCTGTCTGTCCTCCCTTCGTACACAGAACCTCAGTCGTGGTGTGAGGCATCCGGCCCATGCATAACCAGCTCGGGAAGTGCCAGAAGGCTAATGCATTCCAGTACTGGTTGTCCACTAAATATTGCCTGTGTCTGTCCCTAGTGCTCTGGACACGGTGACCGTTGAGCCGGGCCTGGAGTTCGTGCATGTGTAGCAGGCCCAGTGGCACGGCTGCTGATGTGGCTGTGAGCAGACCCAGCAGCCTGAAGTTCTGCGGTTTGTGCGTCAGCTTGGTTATCATGTGTGTGCCACCTGGCGAGTGTACTAATGTTGTGGGCATGCACACATCTGCAGACTGCAATACAAGTGGTACCTATACACCTCCAGTTTGAGCCAAGTCTGGACACGTCGACCTGTTTGCGACACAGGACACCACTCATTGTGAGATGTGGCTCTCGATTCACAACGACAACCAACCGCTGGGGACAGATACATTTGCATACTTACACTCATGATCACAAACCCTCCTTCATGCTTTTTCCCCATCTGCACACATCCTGGCTATGTTTGACTGAGTGTGCATGGATGACCACTTTGTCATGGTTGTCCTTTAAAAAGGAGCTTTTGTAACTTTTTCCTTGAGATGGCTCTATTACAGTTTTTCCCAATTGCTTAAACACATTTTTCAAAACCTTCAACCCTTTTCTCAAAACTGTAAACACAAACCCCAAATCTCAAACTATACACAAAACCTCAGACAACCTCTGCAAAACTGAACAATAGCCTCAAAACAGGTATACCTGTGCTCAAAACACTGTCTTAAGATCATCTCACAAAGCAGTCAACATGAAAACACTACTGAGCAGTCATTAGACACTAAAAATTGAAAACACAGTGTTCAGGGCAGCTCATATAGCTCCAGGAGAAATGTTAATGGTTTATAATACAGTAAATGCATTTTGCATCTAAAAAAACAAAACAATGAAAAAAGATTTCATAACTCAGCGGATTCAACATTTACTGTAAATCCAAAGTATTGAGAATGGGGGTTCGTGTTAACAGTTTTGAGAAAATGGTGGAAGGTTTAAAAAAATGTGTTCTAGCAATTGTGAAAAACTATACTATAAAGACAGGAATTTCTTTACTGTTAATGAGATGTACATTGCAACCCACAGCCTACAATGTACTCTGAATGCCTCCCTGATTGTTTCTGTCCATTGTTGATGAACCTGCACTGTTCAGCAACCTGTTTACATTCTGAACTAGCTTATACAGTATTGGTTGTATCACATCATTTGAAACAAGTGTGATCAATTTTGAGTAGTTGTGTTTAATGTATGGCATCTGTGCTTTCTTTGTGTTTACCTTTTGCCACTTGTGGTTACCATCACAAGTGCATCATAATGCAAAATGTGTTTTATTGCATGAGAATAAACACATTGCATGTGTTTAGAGTTTTGCAAAAAGAGTCTATGAGATCTGCAATTTGTGCTTTATGAAAACTGTTTAAGGTTTTTTAAAGGTCAGAGAATGGAGTTTAGTGTTTTAGCAATTGTGAAAAACTGTTGTTATAGCACTATAATTATGAAATTAAAAAAATAATTGACTGTCTGCGTGCCTCATCATTAGAACACTGGTATGCGAGAAATGCACAGCCACATTTCAACTTAGGTCAGTACAATTTTTACAATTTGTCAAGCACTATTATAATTTAGGCATAATCATTCTATTGTGGCTCTGTGAGGCAAGTTAACTCAAGTTAGGGTTAACTTGGGCTAACACAAACCCAAGTTAGGGTTAGTGTTAGGGTAATAAGTCATGTCATGTCACTCTTATGTAGAAACCTAAAGTAAGTGTTACCGAAAGAAGAAAGTTATTCCAACTACTCTAGTGTGTATAGATGAGGTTAAAGTGTGAGTCATATGCAAAATTCAGATAAAGCACACGGCCTGGTCCTTATTTCAAACTGTCTTTTGTTAACCACAGGAGAAGATCATTCAGGGTGACTCCAGGTCGCCTTATTGTGATAAGGGGGAGGTATGACATTAACCTTCTTCACAGATCCACAATGCATGGTAGTAAGATTTTACCTGTATCATATAACATTCGTCAATGTTTGTTTAAAACTTGTCGTTGATTTTTTTCCATTGGTATGATGGTAATTTAAAAATATGATTATTTTAATTAGTACATTCCACACAAAGTAGTTTTGTTATGGCTAAATGTAAAAAAAAAAAAAAAAAAAAAACTTTGATGTGTAACATGAGTAAGTTTTACTGAACACAACTAAGTTGATATACACTACCGTCACATTATACTACCGTCACATTATCAGTCAGGACATTTATCTGGAGGTGCCTCTGCTCTCTTGACCATACAAGCTGTCTGTCCTCCCTTCATTACACAGAACCTCAGTGGTGGTGTGAGGCATCCGGCCCATGCATAACCAGCTCGGGGAAGTGCCAGAAGGCTAATGCATTCCAGTACTGGTTGTCCACTAAATATTGCCTGTGTCTGTCCCTAGTGCTCTGGACACGGTGACCGTTGAGCCGGGCCTGGAGTTCGTGCATGTGTAGCAGGCCCAGTGGCACGGCTGCTGATGTGGCTGTGAGCAGACCCAGCAGCCTGAAGTTCTGCGGTTTGTGCGTCAGCTTGGTTATCATGCGTGTGCCACCTGGCGAGTGTACTAATGTTGTGGGCATGCACACATCTGCAGACTGCAATACAAGTGGTACCTATACACCTCCAGTTTGAGCCAAGTCTGGACACGCGTCGACCTGTTTGCGACACAGGACACCACTCATTGTGAGATGTGGCTCTCGATTCTAACGACAACCAACCGCTGGGGACAGATACATTTGCATACTTACACTCATGATCACAAACCCTCCTTTATGCTTTTTCCCCATCTGCACACATCCTGGCTATGTTTGACTGAGTGTGCATGGATGACCACTTTGTCATGGTTGTCCTTTAAAAATGAGCTTTTGTAACTTTTTCCTTGAGATGGCTCTATTACAGTTTTTCCCAATTGCTTAAACACATTTTTCAAAACCTTCAACCCTTTTCTCAAAACTGTAAACACAAACCCCAAATCTCAAACTATACACAAAACCTCAGACAACCTCTGCAAAACTGAACAATAGCCTCAAAACAGTTATACCTGTGCTCAAAACACTGTCTTAAGATCATCTCACAAAGCAGTCAACATGAAAACACTACTGAGCAGTCATTAGACACTAAAAATTGAAAACACAGTGTTCAGGGCAGCTCATATAGCTCCAGGAGAAATGTTAATTGTTTATAATACAGTAAATGCATTTTGCATCTAAAAAAACAAAACAAGGAAAAAAGATTTCATAACTCAGCGGATTCAACATTTACTGTAAATCCAAAGTATTGAGAATGGGGGTTCGTGTTAACAGTTTTGAGAAAATGGTGGAAGGTTTAAAAAAATGTGTTCTAGCAATTGTGAAAAACTATACTATAAAGACGGGAATTTCTTTACTGTTAATGAGATGTACATTGCAACCCACAGCCTACAATGTACTCTGAATGCCTCCCTGATTGTTTCTGTCCATTGTTGATGAACCTGCACTGTTCAGCAACCTGTTTACATTCTGAACTAGCTTATACAGTATTGGTTGTATCACATCATTTGAAACAAGTGTGATCAATTTTGAGTAGTTGTGTTTAATCTATGGCATCTGTGCCTTCTTTGTGTTTACCTTTTGCCACTTGTGGTTACCATCACAAGTGCATCATAATGCAAAATGTGTTTTATTGCATGAGAATAAACACATTGCATGTGTTTAGAGTTTTGCAAAAAGAGTCTATGAGATCTGCAATTTGTGCTTTATGAAAACTGTTTAAGGTTTTTTTTTAAGGTTGATCGATTCAAGAAATGTGTTCAGGCAACTGAGAATTTGGTTCAGAGAATGGAGTTTAGTGTTTTATAGCAATTGTGAAAAACTATTGTTATAGCACTATAATTATGAAATTAAAAAAATAATTGACTGTCTGCGTGCCTCATCATTAGAACACTGGTATGCGAGAAATGCACAGCCACATTTCAACTTAGGTCAGTACAATTTTTACAATTTGTCAAGCACTATTATAATTTAGGCATAATCATTCTATTGTGGCTCTGTGAGGCAAGTTAACTTTAGGTGTTTTATCCTAACGTTCTTTGCAAATGAGTCCCATACCCTACCAGGTATGTGCCCTGTAGATATACATATATTATCTGTCCTTTGTTTCTCTTGTGCCAGACCAAGCCCTGGGCGTCTCAGAGTCCTGTCCATTGTGAGCTTTGCATAAGGGAACACAAATCAGGAGAAGGGAGGATACCGGTCTGTATAAATGTAGGAGAAGATCACAGCCATATTCACTTCACAGCATCCTGAAGAGATCAAGGATCGAGAGCACTTACACAAGGACTCACAACAACCACATCCAGCAGCTATCAGGAACCATGGTGAGCCTCCCTTCCTGTCGCCTTCTCTCTCTCTCTCTCTCTCTCTTTGCTCTTTTATTCTCTTGTTCTTTCTGTCTCTCCTCAGGGCCCAGTTCCCCAAAAGCATCTTAAGCCTAAGAGCGTCGTAAAGTCCCTCTTACGAACGTCTTAAGATTTGCCGACTGTTTCCCGAAACCGTCGTAGCTTAAGAGCGTCGTGAAAACACTCATAGATACGAGTGCTCCAGAGTTCTCGTTACCGGCTAAGAGCGTCTTAACAGTAAAGGTGTTTAAGTCGTGATTCACTCGGATCTTTCACCCGTGTCTTTAAATTAACCCATGAGTCGCGAGTCTCTAGTATCATTAACTTCGGATCAGTTGAGTCCTACTACAATTCAATCTAAAATGATAAACAGCCCACACACAAACCTCTTGCAACATTAGCTAGCCTCCTAGCCCTAGCCATCGTAGCTGCCAAAAATGTAACAATTTCGTCGGCAACCACAACTCCACAAATCAACTCAAGCGACTGAGTGAGCAGGCAGTCCGAACTGCACGCTCATGGAGCTGCTATCTACCGTTTTTTCCATCTAAATAACCCGGTCAGTCGAATCAGCTGGGCGGGGCCGGTTACGCTTGTTATGAGTGCGAATCAGCCAGCGAATCAGCCGCCGCTACGTTGTCATGAGTGGATCTTTAGAGCAGCGGTAACTCCTCGTCAAGGTGAAAACAAATCCACAACAAAAGCCATGCTTTCACTTCTGAAATAACATATATTCTGCACGCATAGCCTACTTTAAAATGCAATTGGGTCGCTAAGACAGTCCCCAAACATTGCAAGCTCTGTATGGAGTTGCTTGAGTAGGCTAGCCTACCTGGGTCATTTGGATCAGCCGGGCGGACCGGTTACGTTATGTTGTTATGAGTCGAAGTCAGTCGAATCAGCCGGCTACATGAGTGGATCTGTAGACCGGCGAGTAGCCTAGTTTCTACTAGTGTCAAGGTGATAATAATAATAGGCCTAATGAGAATAGTAGTAGTAGTAGTAGTAATAATAATAATAATAATAACAATAATAATAATTTATTCACTGCAGGGCATTTCTACGTTCCTGTTTCTATGTCTACATTGAAAGTCAATTGCTTAGGCTAGGTTAAGACAATAAATAAACAGTCTGGCTCAAACTGCTTTCTTTCCCATGAGTGGGTGGAGGTTTTGATGCTATTATATTAGGCTACTTTATATTATATTATATTATATTATATTATATTATATTATATTATATTATATGCTATTATATTAGGCTACCTAACAGTATAGCTATGATTAATAGTATTATTAGTTGCCTAGTATTAGCAGCCTATAATACTTATTAGAATAAATTCCTAGTAGCCTACTATTAGTAGTAGTGGTAATAAACATTGTAGCAGAGTAGCATTAGACCTAGGCAAACTTTTCTATTGTTAACAAAACAACAACAAATAATTAATTATTATAATATAGGCTACCCTCTCTGTCAATAAGATCAACGTTTCTGAACATGAGCACCAAAAAGATGAACAATGTGTGGATGCACTTTGACCAGGAGAGCAAAACTCTAAAGGCTAAATGCAAGTGCTGCAAAAACCTGGTTTCAAATCATGGAGGATCCACATCCAACATGAGAAGGCATTTAACGAAATGAAGCACCCCACGGCACTGCTTGAACGTGGGACTGAAATTCTTTTATGATTTAGCAATACTGACTCAAGTGACTCAAGTGACTCGTTCAACCCGGATCAGTTTAGTGAGTGACTCAGAATAACCCGGATCCTTAAAAGGAATCGAGTTTGACAGGCCTACTTAACAGTACTTCTCACTGAGGTCACCAACAGGACATACAGAGGAATTACAACTTAGAATACATAATCCAACTTACGTTCCCATTCTTTATTGTGTTTACCTGATGAATCAGATTTTAGCGTGCAAAATAGTATAGCCTACATTTAATGGTCATAACAATGTGATGAACAGCGGACAAAAATGCAATCCACTTATGAAACGAGACGTTGCCAGAATAGTTTGCCATTATCTTTGCTAAGTGAAGGCTATATGATTAGGCCTGTGAAGTAAAAGCAGAGAAAGGAACATGTGGTTTAGTCTGTACTGCATCAAAATCTAAGCCTACACATTTCCATAGGGACTGTTCGTTATTTATTTAAGGGGCCACCGGAGGAGTTTTGGGAGCGTTAGTCAAAAAAGACGTGGCCCTCCCTCGCCAGCAAGACATTTTTTTATGACCCTCCAAAGTGATTGAGAAAAAACGCATGACCCTCCCCAACAAATTATTGATGCCTTGCCTATGGGTCAATTTGGGAGCTGCATGCTACCACTCCTTCCTTGAAATGCCTTGAAAAGGCTGTCGTTTGCACAATTTCACAAATAATCACCGCGACCGAAACATACCTGTCAACTTTTTCCGGGTTTATCACGTATTTGAACTTTATTTCCCGCTGTCGGTCTGTCGGAGGAGCTGCAGGACCGTCGCAAGGGGTTACGAGTCCCTGTGCGAACTTGACAGGTGCGAGGCCCTTTTCACTTCCGTGCATGAAATCATTTGATAGCCTAGGCTACTTTACCTGTCGGTGCATTTTATCAGTAGGCTGATAGGCTACACCAGCTTTAAGAGGGGGAATTAGCCTATAACATTAGCTGAGTCACAGGATATTTGGCCATAAGCCGTTTATCATAGGCTAGGCCTACATCACGAAACCAAACTGGTGTATGCCTAACAAAGCACTTTAACAGGGGGAATTAATTGGGCTTGAATCATTAATCATTATGCTGAATGCTATTTGTCAATGAACAGAAACACACTCGACATTCAAACTATTGATAGCCTAAGATGTGCACTATGGAAACTGGTCTGTAGGCTAACATTGGACAAATAAATGACATTGACTCGCCATATCCTGACTAAAGAATAAAATACATTTTCTTGCTTACTTTGCCGCAAACTTAGCCATGAAATAGGCCAGCTTGCAGGTAACGTCTTTTATTCATAGAAGGGCGAGCCCACTAGTCTCTCCTGTGACATGGAGGTGCGCAAATAGCCTATTCAACTTCGAAAAGTTCCGTTCACCCGATGTCAACCACTGATCGCAATTTAAAAGTTCGGGAAGGTTCGTTCAAACTTTTTAAGTTAAGAGAAAGAAATTTGATGATCATTGATTGTTGTTTTGGGACGTTAAGCCTTTTCCATATGCGTCAGTGAAGGAGATTGAAGAAACACGCTGTCACGTCAGGTAGGCTAATCTAAATATCATAGGCGTGCATACATAGACACTAGGTGGTGCTAAAGCACTAGGAAGTGTGCCCTTTATCAACGAAAATACCCTTTTGAAACTTGTTTTTTTTTTAATTATTAATATTATTAAAATTTTACTGAGGTCGGTTTTGAAATGATCTTTTGAAAACCTGAGCCATTAAAAACGACTGAAACAATGCCCCGAAATGAGCCACCTCCTTGCGCACATCCAACCAGCCTATCTCTCTTCCTTTGTCACGTGAACTCGCGCGGTCGCGCGCAGGGCACGCCAGATGCGCAGCACCATTATTAGTACTCGTTACCGGCTTAGAGCGTCTTAACAGTACTTCTCACTGAGGTCACCAACAGGACATACAGAGGAATTACAACTTAGAATACATAATCCAATTTACGTTCCCATTCTTTATTGTGTTTACCTGTGATTAATCAGATTTTTGCGTGCAAAATAGCATAGCCTAGCCTACATTTAATGGTCATAATAATGTGATGACAAGCGGACAAAAATGGAATCAAACGAGACGTTGCCAAAATAGTTTGACATTATCTTTGCTAAGTGAAGGCTATATATTATTAGGCCTATGAGGTGAAAAGCGGAGAAACCAACATGTGGTTTAGTCTGTACTCAGGGGCGGACCTGCCATTAGGCATGGTCAGGCAATTGCCTGGGGCCTCGGCCACCAGGGGGCCTCGTCCTCCCCGTACCTATTTCGTTTTTGTTTTGTTTTTAAATAAACGATCACCGCATCCAAACAATATATTCTAATCCATAATAAAGATTGAACAAAATATATATTTTGCCTCATGATTGCTCATAAACTCATCATACAATCAAATGACTGCAAGTCCGCTTCCTGTCACCATAGCAGCAGTCTGAACGAGGTCTTGGTGAGGTGTGGAGTTGAGCGATTGACAGCAGCAGAAAATAAATTGCCTAAATTAACCAACTTATCCCACGGAAGAAAGTAATTTGGATAGTGATGCAACAACATCTGCAACATCTGCTGAGCTGGGTGGTGTAGCTAATGCTAGCTGCAGCAGCAGTGGCACCGATTCACCACCACCGGCAACTCAAACTTGCACTACATATTCTTCTACTGATGATGATGATTATGATGTTGATCTAAGTGAAACACTGTCGAAGTGCGCACTGGTGCTGGTGGTGCTGCTACGGACACCATTTCTGTAGCAGAAGCTTTGGGTGCAAACAAAACCAGTAACGTGAGTAGCCCTAACAGGATACCTAGCACTACAGTTATCAGTGACGACCCTGCGTTATGGCCAGAAATCGTAAGAGATGCAGAGCGAGTTGAAATCGTTAAAAAAGGCCCTGTGCAAATAAGAACTTTGAATTCCCCAAAAATGCAGATAAACCACTCAGAGGATTCACGGTTGAACGTTATTACATGTCCATGAAAAATGGGAGAAAAAATAAACAGAAAATGTTCGTCTCTAAACATTCACAGCTTCACTCTCTCTCACCCACCCACACAGACAG
Source organism: Alosa alosa (assembly GCF_017589495.1). Classification (NCBI taxonomy): domain Eukaryota; kingdom Metazoa; phylum Chordata; class Actinopteri; order Clupeiformes; family Clupeidae; genus Alosa; species Alosa alosa. The sequence goes on along the minus strand of NC_063203.1, from coordinate 20,616,253 downwards.
AATCTCATATATAGCCTACATAATTGTAATACGTTCAAAGGTTTTTACTACTGTTTTTTGACTGTCATCTATGGCAATATCATGTATAAAAACTCATGTATTTGAGTAGGCCTATGCCTCAGCGTCCCATTATTACAGAAAAACGTGTGTTTTAGTTTTAGGGTTCTGGTGTGGTGTGTGTGTGTGTGTGTGTGTGGGGGGGGGTGCTCGAAGGGGCCTCGGGATCCTTTGCCTTGGGCCTCAAAGTGTCCAGGGCCCACTTCCCCGAAAGCATCTTAAGCCTAAGAGCGTCGTAAAGTCCCTCTTACGAACGTCTTAAGATTTGCCGACTGTTTCCCGAAACCATCGTAGCTTAAGAGCATCGTGAAAACACTCGGAGATCTACGAAAGTGCTCCAGAGTACTCGTTACCGGGCTAAGAGCGCCTTAACAGTAGGCTACTTCTCACTGAGGTCACCAACAGGACATACAGAGGAATTACAACTTAGAATACATAATCCAATTTACGTTCCCATTCTTTATTGTGTTTACTTGTGATGAATCAGATTTTAGCGTGCAAAATAGCCTAAATTTAATGGTCATAATAATGTGATGAAAAGCGGACAAAAATGCAATCAAGTTATGAAACGACACGTTGCCAGAATAGTTTGACATTATCTTTGCTAAGTGAATATGCTATTTTATTAGGCCTATGAGGTAAAAAGCAGAGAAAGCAACATGTGGTTTAGTCTGTAGCCTACTGCATCAAAATCTAAGCCTACACATTTCCTCACTTTCTTACTCGACTTCTTTATTATCTTCAAACGTGTTCTTAAGTGACACCGCGAAAAATTATTGCATGGTGCAACAATCTAATCTTAAAATAATTACAATTATTTATGTCTGTGTGGTATATAACCTATACTTGGGATGCTTACATGCAGATGTCAAAGTGTTTCTATTTTCGTATTGATGTGAATTAATGTGTAGATCCGAAGTTTAAATGGTAGGCCTATAGCTGTGACATGTAGTCACCTGACATCACCGTCAAATCGCGTCAAATTAGAGGATATTTCAGAACTGTTAACGTGGACAGTTCCCCTTAAGAGCGTCTTAAGAGAAGTGCACGCGCGTTCACGCTACGAGCATGTTCGGGAAACAGTCGGAAAAAACAAACGAACGATCGTAAGATGAATCGTAGAAAACCCTCTTAAGAGCGTGTCTATCGGGAAACTGGGCCCAGGCATGGTCACTGACAGGCTGCCTCACCCGTGCCCCATCAGCCAGGTAACATACAGATCAAGCAAAATCTTACAGTTTGCCCTCTAAGCCCAACATGTAATAATTTTGTTGTGCAGTAAAATGTCTCATTCAGCACCAAACAAGCATTTTTGCCGACTGGTCACCTGATAAACTAGTTAGATGAAGCTAGATAAAGTTTTACGCTGTAGCCCAAACCAATGACAGATAACGTGACGACCACATACAAATAATTTCGGTAGATTTTGCAAATTTATGTGTTAACAAGAACGTTTTCTGTTATGTTTTGTTAGGCAACATGTATTAACACATTCATTTGTGACAGAAGAAACGGGAAGTTCCCCATTACCTGTGAAAAATGACCATCTGCATTCATGTAATGACAACAGTCAGTAGCCCACTATAACTCCTTCTCGTACTGTTTGGTCTCTTTATTGTCTTACAGATCAAGTAAAATCGTACAGTTTGCCCTCTAAGCCCAACGTGTAGCCTAATCATTGTGCAGTAAATGTCTCATACAGCATCAAACAACTAAGCATTTTTAGCCGACTGGTCACCTGATAAAGTTTTACGCTGTAGCCCAAGTCAATGACAGATAACGTGAGGACGACCACATAGGCTACAAATAATTTCGGTAGAGTTTGCAATTGCAAATCTATGCGTTAAGACGAACGTTTTCTGTTGTATAGGTTTTGTTAGGCAACATAAATTAACACATTTTGGTCTCTTTATTGTCTTAATTGTATATTGATTTACTAATTGCCGCACAAGTCAAATTTCATGTGCGTGTAATTTTTTTTTATAATTAAGTGTTCCACGTGCGCTAAAAAGTGCCCCCCTCCTGAGCACCTGCCCCTCAAAATGTCTGTGCACGCCACTGCTAAATATTATTAGTGATTATGAGGAACAATATGAGAGAAATGGTGATCACTGATCGTTGTTTTGTGGATATTAAGCCACGTTAAGCTTTTGCTTAGGCTACAATAGGCGTTAAGAATAAACGCTTAATGTCACCTTGGCCAGGTGCGAAGCTCATCAGATGCGAGGCCGACGGCCCAAATGTTGCTGTTTTCATGAATACAAAAGTTGGGTGACCCTCTCTCCTAGATTAAAAAAAATGGGTGACCCTCCCCTCAACAAAGAATAAAAAAGACATGACCCTCCCCTATTTTCCTCCGGTGGTCCATCCCATAAATACCGAACGGTCCCACTAGCTTTTCCTGTTATTATCAATCTGCCATTGGAGTCATTTTGCTCGGACCCAGTTAATCACCGCTTGTGGTTATATTTATTATTGGGGGCCTAGCAGCGAAGCCGACCGGGGGGGCGCCAAAGCGATGGTAAAAAAAAAAAAAAACTAAAAAAAACCCCATTAAATTTCCTTAATGATAAATAACATTTTAGAGGAATAACAGGCTAGAGTAGGCGCCCTATCACATAAGATTCCATCATAGAATTTTGACATAGAAAAGGGAGTGGAGGCGCCGTGAGCGCTGAGTGAGCAGGTACGAGTAGTGAGTTTTCGTCTATGGAAAAAGATGGATACAGCAAAAAAAAAGCTGTCGGAGGCCAGTCTAAAAGCAGCATTGCCATCACCGTTGGGGCAGCCGTGGCCTACTGGTTAGCGTTTCGGACTTGTTACGGGAGGGTTGCCGGTTCGAACCCCGACCAGTAGGCACGGCTGAAGTGCCCTTGAGCACGGCACCTAACCCCTCGCTGCTCCCCGAGCGCCGCTGTTGTTGCAGGCAGAGCCGGGATTAGTGTGTGCTTCACTTCAGTGTGTCCGGAGTGTGTTTCACTAATTCCCAGATTGGGATAAATGCAGAGACCAAATTTCCCTCACGGGATCAAAAGAGTATATATACTTATACTTATACCCATTGGCATTGGCAGTAGGATGATTGGATGAAGATTGGGCCTATGTATTTGTCATACATATGAATGGTGTTTCTGCCTATGCAAATTAGGACATATTCAATGTGTGGAGCCATGTGCATATTTAAATTAATTTCAAAAGAAACTTGTGATACAAAAACAGATACTTTTCATATATACTTTTACTATGTAAATTGTTATTGTGGCAAGAGTAAAGGAAAAATTAAGCCTATTTGGGTGTATTTTGGGCATATTCGATTAGTGTATAGCTCATTTGCATATTAAAATATATTTTCAAAGAAACTTATACATCAAAAAATTTTACTTTTCATGGGTATTTTCATTGTGTAAAGTTTAATTTTGATAGGAGTAAAGGAAAAAAATAGCCCCATTAGGGGTGTATTGTTGCCTGGCCTTCCATATTTCCTCAACTAGGATTTCTTAGGACTTTTAGTATGTTGTTCTGGACCTCATAAAAATGATCTAAACTGCAAAAAATAATTTTACAATTAGTCTGTCGTAAAACGCTATTTTGCCTGGACTACAAGGGGAGGTGTAAAATGAGCGTATTTCCCCAAATGGTGGCATATCCCTTTAAGTTTCACTTGTGCAGGGACACACACACATTGCATGAGCGCTCATACTAGGCTATGCCTCTATAGTTGATAACACCAAATTAATAAGCATTTCCTGATTTGGGAAACTTTTAGTTTATTTTTCTTTCAGTTCGCGGTTCCATAATACCATTTAATCTTGCTGCAAATGATCAGACGTGACAGAAGCACTGGCATAATTTAAATTTGCGGTAGAATCGCGTTTCGGCAAAAGTGGGGATATTATAACACCCATAACCCTCACGCTTGCAACGCCCCTGGATGGTGGTCCGACAGTGGGCCAAAATGGTGGTCCGATATTTGGAAATCACCCCTCCCCACCCACCCCCCTTTGAAAATATCTCCTGCATCCCTGCCCTCATTAGCAATTCTTTTACCTGTGCAGGTGTGTCCAGGTGTACTGAGCCAACTGCTCCTGCTCTCTCTCCTCTCCCCTGGGATAAGAGGTTTGGACCAAGTGGATGTCAACGCACTCAGAAGAATTATCAGTCATATTGAAAACACGTAAGAAACTACCATGGCATTTTTTCATAAAAACTGCAACATAGAAACATAATTCACTATCATTATTTGTAACTGTCTGTTCTCCCACAGTTACCAACCTACTCTTGTCAACGATAAAGTCCTTCAGTATGCTGTTGCCGTCAGAGTCCCCCGAAAATTCTGTGACACTAACGAAAAGCAGCCGATTACAGACCTACCAGAAGGCAAAGCAGTGAAACAAAAGCTTGACAATGAAGACAAGAAAGACCGAGTGTTTGTGGGTGACAACGTGGTTGCTGCTCGGCCTGAAGGTAGCGGGAACAGTGCTAAGCATTCCGAGCGTATTCTACTGAACATAGAAAGAGTAGACCTGAAACAAACCCCCATGAAACACCTGATAGAGAAACACCCTGATGAATGTGTGGTGTTCTACACCTACAACTCCCCCTGCATTGACCACTGTCTAAATACAGAGAAAGATAAACAAATGCTTGATTTGTTTGAGGCACAAAAACAAAAAGAGAAAGATGTTAAACCTCCTTTGCTCAAGTCTATAATAACACCTTTTAAAGAGTTGTTGAAGGATCATGCTGGTCCAGTGGCTTTTGTATTCAATAAAGTTTATGACGAAGGGAAGGACGAACGTCTGAAAGCCCTGCTGCCCCTGGCAGAGGTGGTGAATTTGTACCGCTGCCAAAATTTTGATTCTTGTGTTTATTGTGGAAACACACATGAAAGCCTGCAAAAAAGTAACTGTTAGTTCTAACAGAGAGAGAGGACATCATGCAATCAGAAGGTCAGCTCAGCACAGCACTACTGTTTAAATTTACTTAATTTCAGTCACTTTCATGTCATTGTCTCTGCACAGTACTCCTAACTATCTAGATCTATCTATTTATATGATAAATATTGAATTAAATGAAATGTATGGTTGTTTTGCAGCCTGTGGAGCACATGTAGGCTACATTTAACTTGTCTATGCGGAATGATGAATTTGTCCTGCTTCACATTCTTTGCTACTACACATGTGAAAGCAAATAAAGAAACAGTTAATTATGCAACAGACTTCCTTATGTTATAACAAAGAGGATAGGTTGTGATTTACAGCTGTTTTATTATGTGCCAAATGCACTGTACCAATAGCTTTTGGTTAACAAAGTGGGAGGTGTATTAGTAGGCTAAGCCATACAAGTTTAACGTGGGCTACACATGGCCTGTGTGGGATCATAAAATAGGCTACTGGTTGGCAGACAAAAGGTTGTAAACTAAAGTATCAGCATTATTTAACTGAGCTACTTGACATTAGGTCTTGTTCCAACATCAGGCCTAGCCTAAAGGCTCGGACACACCAACACGATTATCGGCCGTCAGACGTTGTCGGACAGTCTGGCGAGGTCGGTGATATGAGTCTGTTCCGTAGGAGTAGGAAGGAGCCATCATTTGGCCAACTTCACTTGAATCGGCCAATGGGCAGTCGGACTCAATGACCAATCTGGGGCCGTATTCACAAAGCCTTTTATCTTACCACTAAACTTGACCTTTTACCCTTATTTGAGTACTCCTAAATCTCAAAGGCAAAAAACTATTTTTGACCATTTGCTTTTAGAAACATTTATATGAGTTTTCTTTAGTGAGTTTTTGTTAAAAGTTATTCACAAAATAATGAGAAGGCCTTTTTTAAAACAGACCTCCTTTTAGATAAGGCCAAAAATGACAACTCCTAAACTAGGACAAATTAAAGGGACATCGACTTAGGGAGTCAAATATTTTGCAACCAACACTGTCTAGCTTTAGCTGAGTCTTCGACAACATCCGAACAACGCTAGGATGACGTCATTAAATGCACGAGCTTTACTGAAGTGGCCACCTTGATTGGCTGATGATTGTAACGCGGGAATGATTCCAAACACCTCCCTTACCATGATGAGTGACAGGTCTGAGAATGCGTGCGCCACACAAGTAGCCTAGTGCGAAGGACGGAAGATGATGAATAACTGCAGGCCTAGCCTAAATGAATAAAGATGTAGCGGATCTCTCCAGCTCCACCACAAAGGACGTAGACGCTCACACCAATGCGTTAACTGCTTTTTTTTTTTTAAGGGGTTTGCAGCTCCTGTCGTCAACCAACATGTACACACAAAACAGGGAGGCACGGGATAAAGTCAGATCAAGCCCTACAATAAGACAAAAAACAATGAGTTCCTGTTCCCCCATATAATGTTGGTAGATAGACAATAAGCCGTTCGCTAAGTATTTTTCACTTTTAAATTGCGTTGCGTTCTCAGCGCGCGCCGCGTCTCCAACGGCATCTCTCTCCAACGTATATAATCTATGGTTTAAACATTAGCTATCCTAAAATAAATTGTCCCGACATTACAAAACCCTATTAAGAAAGACAACAAACACTATACAATTAATTCATAACAGTAGGTCTATACAATTAATTCATAACAGCAAATTGAATAGGCCTACTCTTGACGTTACTTAGTAGCCTAGGCTATAGTTTATAATTAAGATTAACAACATTAGGCCAATATCTTACGGGACTCAATACAGTTAGAGAACAGTGTATCTACATATGTTACATGTTTTTATCCAACAATACAAAAGAAAATCATGTATATTTTGTGTATATTTATCTAGGGTGATATCAGGTAAAATGGGCCATCAGCTAATATGGGCCATTTAAGGTTTGGGGGTCCCAGCCCCTCTGGAATTTAGAGCCAATGACTGCAAAGGATTTCAGACTGTTGTCATAACCAAAGATTCTAGAACAGAGCTCTGTTCTAGAATCTTTGGTCATAACTGTGCTTGACAAGTAACAGGTGATTTGATTGGTTTATGGTTGCTATGGTGGGCGGGGCAATAGTTCAAATCAAGACTGCACCAGAAAGCTGCATGGTAAGTAGCCTGGCATATCAAATGTAACTAAACTATTATAAGGATGATAAATCTATAAAAAACAAACATGCACATAAAAAAATTGTGCATAATATCTGTCTTGATGGCATCCACCAGAAATAATGCTGTTAGTTTGGTATATGAACTTATTTTTTGTAAAAGTGATGTTTTTCTTAGCGGCCCAATTTACCCACTGAGGTAAAATGGGCCACATTGTTTCAGATAAAATGGGCCATCCTCTGTGTCACTCACAAACACACATACACATGTGTGTGAGGGTGTGTGTGTGCACATACGCATTCACCCACACACCAAGACACCAACCAACGCAACGCACACACATGCATGGACACAAACACACGCGACACACACACACTCACCATGACCCCCCCTGCCCTCCCATAATAATGGTGGTTGATATTTTATTTACAGTGAGTATGGAAAATGCGAGTGAAGTGAGAGGAGAGGAGAGAGGGAGAAGGAAAGAGAGAAGAAATGAGAGGAGGAAGGATGAGAGAGGAGACAAGCAGAGAGGAGAATAATATCAATGTTTTAATTTTTAATATATCAGTTACCAGTTTTGTATGAATTTTTGTAATTTGCGCATTTCGTTCAAAATGTGTTGTTCACACACACACACACACACACACACACACACACACACACACAGATCTGTCACTGATCTATTCACTGATCTGTGCTGTTCCAAAATGGTATTTTTTAATTGCACATTTGAATATGTGAGTTTGCACTCAAAATGTGTTTTTTTTAATGGCACATATGAATATTGTGTTTTGAAATGAAAATTGATGATAAATTACCATTCCCTTTGCATTTCGACTGGCCGAATGCTTACCTGAAACAGCTGGCCCATTTTACCTTAGATGCTGGCCCATTTTACCTGAAACTGATTATGCAAAAAATGTTGGCACAGTTGATGTTTCAAGAACTGTAGGGCCTAAATAATTATATTTTATGACATAATTTCAACACAAAATGATCAAAAACAGTCATTAGTAATCATAAAAACACTTGGAAAAGGCGTATATAGTATTATATTATTTTCCCAACTGATTTACCAAAAAGTGGCCCAATTTAGCTGATATCACCCTAGTATTTATCAATTATTATCATATTCAATATGATATTGATCGGAGCATAGTCGCTATACATACCTGCCTCACTCAGCATAAACATCAACTGAGGAGGCAGTAAACATTCTGGTTGTTATGGTAACCGGAACGGTCAATGTGTCAAATATTAATCAACACAGGTATTAATTAAATAAACAAGTAGTAACAAATACATTTACAAATAAATAAAATAAATAAAAGTTAGATTTGCTGAAACAGTTTCTCACCATTACATTCACCCCTCCTTAATTTCAGCAAACTTCAGCTTTAATTGTTGAGACAATTTCCTCATAGGGGAATACCGACTGTAGTCATTCAACTGAATAGCAAATGCTTGGTAGAAATATGCCCATGTACATATAACCATAACTCCCCAATTAAGTACTTCTCTAATCCCTGTGAAATTACTGAAATTATCTATTTGTAATGGGTAATTGTGAAAAAAATAAAATAAAATAAATAAATTCATAACTGGACTGCTGGATAAATTCATAACCATCAGGGCTGATGGGACTTTAAACAAGTCTGCTAATAAATCTAGTTGTTCTGTCTCGGATATAATTAGACTAGTGCATTGAAGCAATTTCTTTACAGGTTTTACAAGCCTTCCAGATCTAGTCTTCACTGTACCCTCACTAGATGCCTTGGCAAGGAAGTTCTCTACCCCAGGGGATATTCTCTGCCTATTTCTAAGGGTTCTATGGGCTGGCTGGGACTTGGAATAACTATCTGTCCTACCGGTTGTCTGGGATCTAGAATATCTGTCTGCTTGGTCTGAGTGACTGATACTTTCAGATGGGGCCAATAAGCTTTCTGACACACTATCACTACAAATGGATTTTTGCAGCAGCTCTTCGTCATCTCCTGTCTCAGAATGGTGCCATTCCGATTGGCTACTAGTCTCATCTCCAGGTATGTTATCCTAGTGGTCTTCTGTGTCACTCTCTTCACTTGCGGTCTCACTGTTTAGGCACTCTCTGTCTTCCAGGTGATCCTCAAGGGCTGTTCCGCCAGGCTCTATGTGTTGTCCAACACACCACTCTTCTGCCTCAGGTTTATTGACACACCGACAAGGATGTGCACTCTGGCCACACAACACCCACGCAGCAGTTCTGCAGCTTCTTGATTCTCTGTCTGTGTTGCAGGAGACCCTGTTTCTCTCGCCCACTGTTTCATGATCTTCTAACAATGTAGAGGGGACTGTGGTGTCTTCACCTGGCTCTTCCAATGGTAAAAAGTTCACTGGCAGGAGAAAGTTGCGGTGGACTACTCTGCTCTTCTTCGTTGCTGGATCTTCAACTCTGTGTATGTGTAATGATGGGTCTTTCCAAGTGATCACATGAACAGTAGAATTCCATATATCTGCCAGTTTTCCTTTAGACCTCTCTTTTCTGTTTGCGAGGAGAACATGGTCTCCTATCTCCAGAGCTGTTCCTTTGACCCTCCTGTTGTACACTTTTGCCTGTTTCCTCTGGGCCGCAGTAGTGTTGGCTTGAGCGATGCGCACAGCTTCTCTGAGGTCTCTCTGTAGGGATTCTACATAGTCATCATATGTCTGCACATCACTATCCCTAAGAGCACTAGCAAACATGACATCTATGGGTAGCCGTGGAACCCTACCAAACATTAGGTAGAATGGCGCATACCCAGTGGTCTCATGCGTGGTAGTTATAGGAGAACGTCAGTGTCTGTATCATCTGTGGCCATTTTTCTTTTGATCTGGGTGGAAGAGAGCGTATCATGCTGCCAAGCCTGCGGTTAAATCTTTCCGTTTGTCCATTGCCCATAGGATGATATAGTGTTGTATGGGATTTCTTTACGCCAGACACAACTCAGCAATCAGAGTGCTTTCAAAGTTAGTTCCTTTATCTGAGTGTATACGCTGTGGGAAGCCATATATGCAAAATAACTGGTTCCACAGTTTCTGAGCTACCACTGTTGCTGTCTGATTGGGACAAGGAAATGCATGCGCTAGCTTGGTAAAGTGATCAGTTATTACTAGAATGTCAACACTGTCTCCATTTTTCCCTTCTGCTGACCAAAAATCGATGCACACCAGCTCGAGTGGAGCAGTAGTCTTGATGGATTCTAATGGTGCTCTGGCCTCTGGCTCCTGTGTCTTTCCAACTATACAGCGTTTGGAACGTGAGACGTACTGCTTAATATCTGCATCCATGCCTGACCAAAAGAATCGCTGTCACACTAGCTGGAGCGTCCTTCCCTGACCTTGGTGACCTGCATCGTCATGAGTCCCTCTGAGAGCAGTCATTTTTAAAGCATCCGGCAACACTGTTGGATGTTCACAGGGATGTTCTGCGGGCCAGGGATGTATTTTAAATCAAAATCAAAAGGGGCTAACTTGGACACCCACCTCTGCTCACAAGCATCCAGTTTGGGTTTAGTTAGGATATATGTTAGGGGATTATTGTCAGTCAGTACTGTGAATTTAGTCCCTTTTAGCCAATGAGCAAATTTATCACAGACTGCCCACTTTAATGCGTAAAATTCAAGCCTATGGGCTGGATAGTTTGACTGAGACTTTGACAGGGTTCTACTTGCAAAAGCCACTGGCCTTTGCTGGATCTGTTGCAATACATTCTTCAGTAACAATGTGTCCTAAGAACTTGACAGTTTTCCTGAGGAAGTAACATTTCTTCTGGGCAAGTTTCAAATTGTGCTCCTTGAGTCGAGAAAACACCATTTCAAGGCGGTCTAGGGCTTCTTTTTCAGTTTTTCCAAATACAAGTAAATCATCAAGGTAGCATAGCAAGGATAGGTAGTTCTGGTCTCCAAATATAGCAGTCATCATACGAGAGAATGTTGCTGGGCTGTTACATAGCCCCTGGGCCATTCGGTTGTACTCATAGAGACCAACTGGAGGGGTACAGGCGGTGTATTTACGGTCATCTTCATGAATAGGGATGTTGTAAAAACCTGAAGTCAAATCCATTGCACTGAAGAAGCAAGTGCATCAGCCTGATGAGGCAATGGGTATGCATCTCTCTCTGTTCGTTGGTTGAGCCATCTAAAGTCTGTGCATATCCTCAACTCTCCAGATGGTTTCCACACTAAGACCAATGGTGAGGCCCACTCACTGTTGGATTTCCGGATGATGCCCCGCTCTTCCATCTCATCGAGTGTCTGTTTCAGTTTCTGGTAGTGAGCTGGTGGGACTCTTCTGTAAGGCAACCGAAATGGTCTCTCATCTTTCAGCCGTATCCTGTGGACAATATCCTTCACCTCCCCACAGTCTAATTTATCGCGGGAGAATATGCCCTCATATTGTGCAATTAAGTCAGCTAATTTTGTTTTCCAGTGATCACTTACATCACAGGAATGAATATCAATGTCATTTAGACCTAGATCCTGTAGCTTGGTGACATACTGCTTGTGTGGCCCTCTCTGCTCTCCCTCACATAGCCCTTGAGTCTGGATGACATTCTGTGCAGAGTTTCCCTGTATGTTATTACATGAGTCTGGGACTTCTAACTCTTCGAGAGCGAGGCATGGATACACCTGGGCTAATTTTTTAGCATTACAGCGCAAGGTGATTGGACGGTCCAGCATGTTGATTACTTTCATAGGGATCCACATGTCACCCCATAGAGGACAGACACTACGGGCTACCATGACATTTCTCGGTGCAGAGCGGGAAGTGGAGGGCTCAATCATAACAGTGCTCCCGACAGACAAGGGTACCTCTTTTTTTAGTTTTCCCCATACTAAGTGCTCATGTTGGGGTTCTAATGTAACACTTTGTCTCAGTACTACTGTACCTACTCTGTCAGGGATCTTTTTGCCATGCCAGCGCTCAACATTTGACAGCATATTTAGTAGGGGGTCATTGCCTCTATTCTCCACAGGTTTAGACAACTTGTCCCAATACCAATTGGTTTTCTTCACCAGCTGAGTTACATATCTTATGACATTGGAGCCTACAATCATGTCGTCTTCCTGCCCAGGCACCACAAGAAAGTTTACTGTCATTCTGCAATCGAGCATGTCAACATTTAATTCATATTCACACTTAGCCCTTGCCTGATTTCCACCACAGCCAGTGAGCATTTTCTTTGTTGGTTTACATGACAGGTCATTAATTAGGTTATTGTCCCTTAGTATTTGTTCGGCGGCTTCACTAAGAGTGCATGTTACAGAACCACTGTCCACAAGGGCTAAAAGTTCAACGTTCCCTTCAATCATCACTGGTGTATAAAAGAGGTCATCTTCATCATTGATTCTCTCATAATGTGGCACTGAAGTTGGATTTAAGGGTCTTATCCTGTATACACTTGGTTTGCTATTGCTTTCTTCACTCAGGCTATCTGTTCCTTGTTGAGAGTAATCAGTAGAGGTAACCAACACTCTGACTGAGTCATTAGGGGGGTTTTCTGCATTTCTGATGCCCACACTGCCCCCTTCTCTGTGTGGGCTGTCTAGTTTAAAGCGGGTTCTAAACCTGTTACGGTGGGCCTTGTACTCTGTCTTGCTGGCTTTCTCAAAACCTCTGTGTCCTGCCTTGTGGCACTTAAAACACAATCCCTCTTTAAAACAGTGTGCCTTTGTGGAATGATCAGGGGCTTGGCATATTCTACATGGGCCTGTGGACCCGGCAACAGGTGTGGGAGTGGGAGAAAAGGTTCTAGTTCTAACAGGAGATAAATGCTGCGCACTGAGCATCTGCTCTAGGAGGGATACTGCCTTCCCAAGCAACCCTGGGTCAAATCCATTCAACTGGTTGCTGTTTTTGGCCTGCTGTTGGGTCATGCAACACATATCAGGGGTCCATTCATCAGATTTGGCATTGCTCTGTCCATTCTGGCTGACTGTCTGTCTTTGTGGTGGCTCTCTATCAATGCCTGGACTTCTGTAGCACTCCACCCCTCTAATGGCTTACTCCTGAAGGCTGTGTACAGACCAGGCTCCGGACAATGCCTTATGAACATCATTGTCACTTCATGACTAGCGTCCTCTACTCTCCTCCCTTGTCTTTGCAAAGATTCATCTGCCAGATCAATGGCCTTGTTGAGTCTGATCCAATAATCCAAGCTTCTCTCTGATTGTTTATGTAGTGTTTCATAAAAATCTCTCATTGGTGTAGTGGATGATATTGCTTCCCCAAAATGTTGTCTGAGAATAGAGAAGATGACTTGTGGGTCTCTTTGAATGTTAATCAAGGGGTTGTTACGGATGCAAGTTCTTACTACATCTCTGGCACGATCCATTAGTTTGTCATGGATTTCTTGGCCCTGCTCTGCTGTACTGTAGCCCTTCTTATTTAGGTAAACTTGCATTGACTCTTGCCATTCTCTAGCAGTGTATCGGTCTGAGCTATCTCCTCTGAAGGTTGAAGGTTCTTTGATGTCATTTTTGACCAGTCAGGAGCTGAGCACTGTGTGTTATCTGTTCTTGGCGTATCTTGTCTTGACGAAGACAGGCTGGCTGCAATCTGGTCACCTATCTGACAACCCATTTGTCTCACTAACTCTGTCATTACTTGCCACTGGTTGACCTGTTCATATCCTAAAGCGCTGGGTTCACTTCCACTTACTGGGATGTTACTTACTGAGATGTTACTGCTTGGACCTAGTCCGTCTGTATTATCTCCTGCTGGGCCTACCCTGCGTTCACTTTCACTAATTGGGATGTTACTGCTCGGACCTAGTCCATTTGTATTATATCCTGCTGGACCTACAATGGAAGCACCATGCCCTATCATGCTATTCAACTGAGAATCCTGCCCTACTCCAGTGGTAAACCCAGGTGAACATGACAAATCACCCTCAATATTAACCACATTATCAGGGATTGCATTTACAGCTTTAGCATCAGAATGTGACATGGTGTAGCTTAGGCCTATATAGTGCTATTTAGTGTTGTATATCTAAACTAAATGTATTTATATAACTCTACTGTATGAAAGCTATGATAATTTTCCTAGGTCTGCGTTGTGTACTAATTCTAACACTTTCTATATGTCTGAGTTGCGTATGCAAATTGCGGCAGCTTCACACTGCACTGCCTACCACGCCCCCCAGAGTTCACTCCACAGGTGCTGGTAACGTTGGTGATCCGATGTAGACAGCTGCACCCCAACCGAGTTCGTTTCACAGGCACTGGTGATGATGACTCCGGTGATCTGCAGTCGCTGATCGATGTGTCCAAAGGCCACGGCACCAATTTGTAGCGGATCTCTCCAGCTCCACCACAAAGGACGTAGACGCTCACACCAATGCGTTAACTGCTTTTTTTTTATTTAAGGGGTTTGCAGCTCCTGTCGTCAACCAACATGTACACACAAAACAGGGAGGCACGGGATAAAGTCAGATCAAGCCCTACAATAAGACAAAAAACAATGAGTTCCCGTTCCCCCATATAATGTTGGTAGATAGGCAATAAGCCGTTCGCTAAGTATTTTTCACTTTTAAATTGCGTTCTCAGCGCGCGCCGCGTCTCCAACGGCATCTCTCTCCAACGTATATGGACCCTTTCAACAATAAAAACAAAAACAATGCTTGAACGTTCTATTTGGGCCCCGATCTACTTCCTCTGCATCAGAACCATATAAAGGTAGAGTTGTGACAATTAGGCCTGTCAAACTCGATTCCTTTTAAGGATCCGGGTTATTCTGAGTCACTCACTAAACTGATCCGGGTTGAACGAGTCACTTGAGTCACTTGAGTCAGTATTGCTAAATTGCAAAGAAATTCAGTCCTACGTTCAAGCAGTGCCGTGGGGTGCTTCATTTCGTTAAGTGCCTTCTCATGTTGGATGTGGATCCTCCATGATTTGAAACCAGGTTTTTGCAGCACTTGCATTTAGCCTTTAGAGTTTTGCTCTCCTGGTCAAAGTGCATCCACACATTGTTCATCTTTTTGGTACTCATGTTTAGAAACGTTGATCTTATTGACAGAGACGGTAGCCTATATTATAATAATTAATTATTTGTTGTTGTTTTGTTAACAATAGAAAAGTTTGCCTAGGTCTAATGCTACTCTGCTACAATGTTTATTACCACTACTACTAATAGTAGGCTACTAGGAATTTATTCTAATAAGTATTATAGGCTGCTAATACTAGGCAACTAATAATACTATTAATCATAGCTATACTGTTAGGTAGCCTAATATAATAGCATATAATATAATATAATATAATATAATATAATATAATATAATATAAAATAGCCTAATATAATAGCATCAAAACCTCCACCCACTCATGGGAAAGAAAGCAGTTTGAGCCAGACTGTTTATTTATTGTCTTAACCTAGCCTAAGCAATTGACTTTCAATGTAGACATAGAAACAGGAACGTAGAAATGCCCTGCAGTGAATAAATTATTATTATTGTTATTATTATTATTATTATTACTACTACTACTACTATTCTCATTAGGCCTATTATTATTATCACCTTGACACGGTAGAAACTAGGCTACTTCGCCGCGTCTACAGATCCACTCATGTAGCCGGCTGATTCGACTGACTCGCACTCATAACAACATAACGTAACCGGTCCGCCCGGCTGATCCAAATGACCCAGGTAGGCTAGCCTACTCAAGCAACTCCATACAGAGCTTGCAATGTTTCGGACTGTCTTCGCGACCTAATTGCATTTTAAAGAAGGCTATGCGTGCAGAATATATGTTATTTCAGAAGTGAACGCATGGCTTTTGTTGTGGATTTTCTTTTAACCTTGACGAGGAGTTAGTCGCTCCTCTAAAGATCCACTCATGACAACGTAGCCGGCTGATTCGGCTGACTCGCACTCATAACAACAACGTAACCGGCCCGCCTGGCTGATCCGACTGACCCAGGTAGGCTAGCCTACTCTCCATACAAAGCTTGCAATGTTTCGGACTGTCTTCGCGACCTAATTGCATTTTAAAGTAGGCTATGCGTGCAGAACATATGTTATTTCAGAAGTGAAAGCATGGCTTTTGTTGTGGATTTGTTTTTCACCTTGACGAGGAGTTATTCGCTGCTCTAAAGATCCACTCATGACAACGTAGCCGGCTGATTCGGCTGACTCGCACTCATAACAACGTAACCGGCCCGCCCAGCTGATTCGACTGACCCGGGTAGATACTCAAGCAGCTCCATGAGCGTGCAGTTCGGACTGTCTGCACGACCTAATTGCATTTTAATATGCTACATCTATACACCAAATCTAATTATGTCTAGGCTACATGCAGAACATTGAATGTTATTTCAGAAGTGGAAAAATGGCTTTTGTTGTGGAATTGCTTTTCCCCTCGAGGAGCTACTGCTCTTGCAGATCCACTCATGACAACGTGAGCCGGGCTGATTCGACTGACTCGTACTCAACGTAGCTTAACCGGCCGGCTGATCCGACTAACCCGGATTGCTACTCAGCCACTCCAATCTGAGTCCCATGGTCTGTGAGTCTGCAATGTTTCCGGCTCTGCGGGAAGTTAACCAGTTATCTCGACTGCCTGCTCACTCAGTCGCTTGAGTTGATTTGTGGAGTTGTGGTTGCCTCACGGAATTGTTACATTTTTTTTTGCAGCTCGATGGCTAGGGCTAGGAGGCTAGCTAATGTTGCAAGAGGTTTGTGTGTGGCGCTGTTTATCGTTTTAGATTGAATTGTAGTAGGACTCAACTGATCCGAGTTAATGATACTAGAGACTCGCGACTCATGGGTCAAATTAAAGACACGGGTGAAAGATCCGAGTGAATCACGACTTAAACACCTTTAGCGACAATGGGTGTTCAAAATTCCGTTGGTCACGTGGTTTGTGTAAACCTCAACTAGTTCCCGGAAGTGATTGACAATGGATTAGAATGCATTAAATAGGCTACTGTTCAATGATAGACAGAGCCACGATTTGGGGTAATTGACAGTCAATAAATGCATTGATATACAATATAACACAGTGTAATTATTGTGTAAACTATGTAGTTATCCTACCATTACACCAATATTAAATTAAATTCCAGACGTTATATCTTAGCCTGCTATATAAGGTGACCTTTTTTCCGCCCTTTTACGTGTCACTTAATATTAATTTCTGTACAAAATCAAGACGGGAGATTCTTTAGAAAACAATTGCACCCACCCCATAAGTGTATCTAAATTATCGCTATATAAAATAAATGACCTCGTACAGTGACTCAAAAAGCTGTAAACAGTGTTTTGAGACTGGGCGTGTAGCCTACAAAAGCGCATGGAGCTCCTGTGAATTTTGATTTTGCAACGAGAAACTGTAACACAGCTAGTCTAACATTACTTGTTTGAGTTTTCTACCCCGCGTTTCCTCTGGTAGTCACTGATCTGAGCTAATGAGCGAATTACCTAGCCAAGCCTAGCCTATCGTCGCGGGAGAATAAAAAAAAGTTTAAAAGTTTTTTAACATCTCCAGTGTAATGGTGGGCATGCTAAGTTAACCGTAGCATTAGGCCTATCTATTTAGTAACCCCATGGTAATGCGAGTGATCATAATAAAATATAAAACGTGACATGTAAGTCCTTCGATAAATTACCAGGCTGTGAACTCATAAACATGAACAGCATTTTGTCATCGTTTGTCATTCACCGTGCTGTGAACAGCATTAAGAGCTTGAGATTCAGACAGGTGAGCACCTGGGAATGGTGTGCATCGTGTCAGAAAATAGCAATTTGATCAGTGATCATGCATCATCAGCGCAAGCTTGGTTTGAAACTTTCTGGGGATGGGGATTTTACACGATCCTTCATCACTGGGCTAGCCATCACTGGGCTAGTGTGCCCTGCTGTGTTAATATGACCGTGCTGATGCTAACAGCTGCATCTCCCTCAAATCTAGGTTCTCTCATGCATATTAGGCTAGCTTTTGCCAATGAAAATGAATGCAAAATAAAAAAAACAGTCCTGCTCCTAACTAAAGAAACGTTTACGTTACCAACAATGTTAACAACAAACTCAGTTTCACTGCTGCAAGTACAAAGTTGGCTGTAAATATGCTTCGCCATATTTAACGAACCAGCTAGCTTTGTGATAACAAAATCTTACCTTTTATGTGTTTAGTCCACTGAAAGTTATCCACATAACGATTAAATCCACAGTTATGGAGGAATTGTTTTGGGGAAGCAGTTGCACTTTATCCCACTTTTGCTGCCCTTTTTAAAATTAAACCACTTAAATCCATAGCCTAGATGAGCATTGTGCATAACGTTAAAACTATGTTGACATGATGGTAGCCGCTAAAGCTAAATTCCCAAGACACGTCACGTCATACAAGTTGTAGGCTACAAACTGCAAAAACTTAATGACAGCTCGTTCGTGGTGTTGCCTAGTGCTGCCTAATTGAAATGGTATAGGCAAGGTTTATCTTATATTAGGTTATTATGTGTGGCACATTTATTGGGCTTTAGCCTCTTTTAATTTATTTGATAAGGAACTGATAAAAACTGAGCAGCAGAAAAGCTGTCAAAGTCGATACATAAATAGTTTATTATTATAATAAGGTTATTAATACTATTACTTTACTACTATTACTATTGTTACTGTTAATATTATTATTATTCGATGAGCCAATAATGTAAATCTGAGTCTGAAATGTTGGCTACAAACAGTCTGTAACTGCACTGCTGCTATTATAAATTGTTAACTTTCGGGAACTATTTGAGGCTTCCATTAGCCGCCATTGTTGAAAAAAATGGAACATTAGCGTCAATGGAGTTGTCGCAACTCTACCTTTATATGGCTCTGCTCTGCATTAAGATAACATATGGAAAGTTAAAAAGGAAGTCTTGTGGGGCCAACTATGATGCTGATAATGGAACTCTATGATGCTGGTAATGGAACATATTGAAAGGGTCCATAATCTATGGTTTAAACAATTATCCTAAGATAAATTGTCCCAACATTACAAAACCCCATTAAGAAAGACAACAAACACTATACAATTAATTCATAACAGTAGGTCTATACAATTAATTCATAACAGCAAATTGAATACTCTTGACGTTACTTAGTAGCCTAGGCTATAGGCCTAGTTTATAATTAAGATTAACAAACGTTAGGCCAATATCTTCCGGGACTCAATACAGTTAGAGAACAGTGTATCTACATATGTTACATGTTTTTATCCAACAATACAAAAGAAAATCATGTATATTTTGTGTATATTTATCTAGTATTTATCAATTATTATCATATTCAATATGATATTGGTCGGAGTGTAGTCGCTATACATACCTGCCTCACTCAGCATAAACCAAAGATTCTAGAACAGAGCTCTGTTCTAGAATCTTTGGCATAAACATCAACTGAGGAGGCAGTAAACATTCTGGTTGTTATGGTAACCGGAACGGTCAATGTGTCAAATATTAATCAACACAGGTATTAATTAAATAAACAAGTAGTAACAAATACATTTACAAATAAATAAAAGTTAGATTTGCTGAAACAGTATCTTTGCAACATTATTAAATTAATCTGTCACCATATGCCTACGTTTGCAAAGAGGAGAACATTTTAATTTGATTCACAATGAAACATTAGGCCTACATTTAATTTACATGTTGACAATGGGTAGTTTTGGTTGTTGTTGGTTGCGTTATTGCATCCCTTTTATGCTTATACAATGCGAAATTGTTCCCTCACGATTGGAAGCTCCTGTAGCCGTAGCCTATACGCATTTCAAAACATCGCAACGTGAAATGCTACAAAAAGGTGTTTGTGAATAGGTCTTAGTGAGTTAGGAGTCCTCTTGACTTCTTTTAAGCTGTCCCAGACTTAGGTGCTACTTTTAGGTCTTAAATGCTTCGTGCAGTACTTTTAGTGAAAAAAATGAGGAGTCCTAAAGTTAGGAGTGACACGCCCATTATTTTTAGGAGTTGCTCCTAAATTCGCCACTTAGGAGCTACTTTTAGCCTTAAAATTCTTTGTGAATACGGCCCCAGAACCATTTTAAGAATGTATGTAGCCATACATCTGTAACATTAAATTGATATTGGTGATATCTTACAAATTGTAGCTGCGTTAAATTTTAGCCTTTGGCTCCAAATCCGTTTCCCATTCAATATTTGAACACGGAAGCGGAGCGCATGCTGCTCGCACGTATAGACAGTAGGCCCAAAGGAGGGAAAAGCTTGCTCAGGTGTAGCCAATACTGTAAAAATAGGGTTACAAGGAGGGGAAGAACAAAACAAATGCAAAGAGCAAAGCAAAGTAGTAATTTCTGATACATTTTGAGCTATAGAACATGTTTTCGTTCATCAATAGACAATGACGGAAAATATTAGCCCTACATTTGTTTTGAGATTAAAAATGTATCTCCCTGAGGACTATGTTTTGAACAATGTGTTGTTCTTCTTTTCTTCTCCTCCCTCCTCATCCTCTCTACTTTCCTGCTCCTCTCTTCTTTTCTTCTCCTCTCTTCGCTTTGAGCTATATTTTTGGCCAACTGCAACTCTGCACATCGTACATCCAAGCGGCAGCGTTGCGCTATGAAACCCATTATTGTCAATGGCTTGCGCACGCAAGAACCAGCCTGCCGCTGAGCTGAACAACGTGCAGTGCAAGCAGCATTTTGCCACCTAACCGCTCTAGCGCATGCTGCGTTCAAAGTTGAACCATGTTGAACTTTGACCACGGCGTGCTGTAAATCATAGGTCTTTTGCGCTGAGCCTGGTGGCAACCACAACATAAATCTCAACATTACCTCAAGAGCAAGCGCAGCGCATGCCATGTACCATGTGACCCCCCTTCTCTATTTTCCTTGTTTCCAACTCTTCTTATTTATTGCAGATGTATTTGTTGTTATTTGTATAACTCATGATTCCCTTTTCTCCACCTCGTTTCCTTTATTTCCATCCTCTCTCGTTCTTCACCCATCTCTTCATTCATTCTCTGTCTTTGTCTGCTTTCTCTTAATTTTTTTACATCAGCTATTTCTCCTGTTCTTCATTTCTCTCCATCCAGGAAACTCTTCCTCATTTACTCCATCTTTTTTTTATATATACTTTTATTTTTCACAAGTTTTCTAAACAATTGTACATAGCGCCACAGTGCAGCCATGTACATAAATATACAAATATACAGCACAATATACATACACAAATATCCTCTACCCACCCCCCACCCTCCCCAGTCCTCATGCATCCTCATAACCTATCCGTTCAAGTTTATATTTGGAGTAAAGTGAACCTACATCTTTGCGCCCTCAATCAAAAAGAAAAAATAGGGTATACCCCACATACATACAAAAAAAGAATGTACATAAAAAGAGACATAAATAAAAAGTAACACAAATAATAATAATTAAATACAGGTAAGTCATTTAGTCATCCTCAAGGTAGCCCTACTCCTCTTCCCAGTCTACTACAGAAACCTCATCAAAATAATCCATGAAAGAGCCTCAGGTGGAATAGAATTCTCCCACATTTACTCCATCTTGATCATGCGCCAGACCACACCTTATGTCGTTAATTGCCACACCCCTAGGTGCAAGATTTAATAAAAGTGGAGCATGGCGAAAAAATCCTTACTTTATTTAGTGTAAGATAAGAATAAGCCTTGCGCCACCTTGCGCTGGGTGCATGATAGGGCCCTTAATACGTCTGGGCAGGAGGCAAGCCTTTATGACATTGACTGCCAAACTCGGGGGCCTGTATCTTTATCTTGACTTCAAACGGATTTTGCTCAATTTAGATTGCTACCTTATTTATTAATTAGCCATTACTTGAAATTTAGTAGGCCTAAATCAGTCATACTACTACTAAAAAAAGGTGAAAATGCTTGTCCCTTACTTTTGCAGACCCCAAACCATTCACTTTGACCCAATAATCACATAATTATATATTCTATAATATAGACTGTCCTTCAGATAATAAGAGTTTATATATTAATCGAAATTAATCATGTTATTTAGGCTACATATCACAGAGCTAAATGACTAGCCTCCTGTCCCTTCCAGATCATTCTTCTGTCTTGTGGTTGGAATAACAGGCAAGAGACGGTGTAGGCCAGTACAACCACCAATATTGTTTTAGGCCACAGGTTCTCAGGTTCTCAAACTTTTATATCCCCCCCCCCAACCATTCTACAGTGCCTACTACCACTACTATTACAGGGATTGGTGATGCACTGACACCTCAGTTTCCCACAATTCTGCAATCTCAATTACACATGAAACAATGTTAAATATTTTCAAAGCTGTAAAGTTCTCGCTCAGTTTTGTACAAACACACAACCTCAGCTTTTTGGTGGCCTCCTGAGTGGGAGCCGAGGTCCCGTTTCCCGCAGGTAGGCCAGCAAGACCGATTTCCTGCAGTAGATAGTCGCGTGAGGCCCACACCAAACGAGCCCACACACTTCCCGACCCTTCACACATCAGCCTCACTGACCTCCGCTGCAGCCATGGCCCAATCAAGGCGTCACGCGAACTCCCTGAAGTCCTGCTGCCTCTGTCCCCACACATGGCCCACTGATGGGCCCAGCACCTGGAGGATGCCACCTGAAAGACCTGAGGGGCTACGCAGGCCCGAGGCCGACCAGGAGAGATCTCCCGCTGGAACCACTGCCTCCTGTAGACACGACGCCCAAAGAGCCCAGCAGACCCAAGCGCCCTAAAACCGGCAAAGCACGTCGCAAGTCCACTCACAGAGTGGTCCTTGGGTGAGCGCCGAGGCGCTGTGTGTCTGTGGGGACTTGGACTCAGACAGGTAAGGGTTCAAAAGCCCGGCAAGCTCCAAATATTGTTCATTCATTCGTACTTTCAAATTAATCCTAAGCACCACAAACACACTAATAATGCTTCATCCTGTTCTTCTAGTCAGTCAGAGTGTCCATTTGTCAACTCCCAGTCCCCAATTCACTCACCATCAGTTGGACAAACTGGTACACATAATTCTACTAATACCTGCACAACAATTAGAAGGGTCCAAGCATAACAGAGGAGAGGGCATTTCATTGTCCATCCTATGAAGAAGCCACAAACACCATCGATGCTACAAGGCATAAATATGTGCATACTAGGAACATACTGTTCCTCTAGGTTTGGCCAGAGGATGATAGAAATGGATTAGAATGGTGTGTCGGCGGGGATTTGGATGTAGATAGGTAAGGCTACTCAACAAACACCCATATCAGTACAAATCAATGCTCAGTGTCAGAAACATAGTACATTGCTTTTAGTAATCTGCTTCTTTTTCACAGTCAAAGGGGTCCGTCTCTATACTTCCAGTTCCCATCTACTCAACATCAGCTGGACACACCAACAAACTTGTCGCTACTTAGAACAGCGCAATGACTTAAAGACTTGACATTTTAGGTGTTGCATCTGCATCACAAGCCACATCATCTATGCTCTTGATCATTTATTCCTGCACAATAAGAGAACACACTACCCCTAAAGGATGACAGGGAAGGAAATGTGTGACAGTGGGGACTTGGGTTTAAACAGGTACGTAGTTAACTGAGTAAGTGTCCATTTAACATGCCTTACTGCCATAAACACACAGTATAATTAAGTAATAAGCCCGTAGATTATAATGATTTTAGAACAGCTAAGGAACGTTGTTAGGCACAACTTTGAGACGCAGCTATACTCTAACTTTTGTACCGAGTTGTGGTAGCGCAGTAGAACGAAATGTGGTCAAGGTGTATGTTTGTGCTGGGTTTTACAACGTCATCAAACGTGATTCAGCCAATCATAATTAAGGTCCGAAACTATCCGTTTTAGAATATGTTGATGTTTTCTACTTCTCTTTTACAGCCGAGGGGGGGTATTTGTCTACTTCCAGTCCCCATTTACTCAACACTGACTGGACAGACAGGCAAACTTGTCTCTACTTAGACCAATGCAATAATGATATGAAGAAGAACCCTGGTTAACAGGAAAAAAAGATAGCACATTTTGCCAAGCCACATCACGCCACCTATGTGCACACTAAAGAGCACACTCCTCTAGGATAACAACAGAAGGAAATGTGTGTCAGTGGGGACTTGAATTTAGAAAGGTAAGTGTCCATTTAACATGCATTGCTGCCACAACACAGTATAATGATTTATACTCTCTGCTTACATTTTATAGTTGTGGAATTCATCTGTTTACTTCCAGTCCCCATGTAGCCTACTCACTCCAACTGTAATTTGAGGTCAGTCTGGACTTGTTCCATTGAGAATCAACTATGCCCGAGCTAGAGCGATCGAACCGGCCAGAAAACAGCATTAAGGGATTTGTGGAGAATAATTAGGCTATTTTGTTTGCTTTTATTGGTTAGGTCTATCCAATTTAGTGCAGAGGCATTTCCACCCCTGTATCAGTTAAAACACTTCCCATAATCACATCCCAATAGACCTATGATGTTTCTCTCTGCTGATCTCATGTGCTGCTGATGCACAAATTCTCTACATTACAGAAGTCTTTATCTTTGTGTTTGATTTGATCTTTGGGGCATTATTATCAGTTGTATGTGAGGTAATAGATTTTGTGCACCTAAGATCCGGGGTTAAATCAAGGTTTTGAGTTAGACCACTCGCAATGGTTTATGTTGCAGCAGGCATTGAGCCACGTCAAAATAAATGTTATTTTCAAATCACTGACAAGGCTCAAAATAGCCTTACACTTCGGTGGTGGTGTGGATAGGGTCAAACCCAGGTATTGTAATCTTGCCTTCCTTCATGTTCCAGTAAACACGCATCATGTTCAGATGCAACACAATAAGTAAAAAATGTACTGAGCCATGTTACCTTCACATTTGTTCATAGTTGTTGATATTTGGACAGAATGCAGCATCTTGATGCAGGAACTAGACCAGTTGATCAATCTAATCCCCTGCTGACATCACTTCCTAAGGAAACCCTCTACACAGATGTGATGTGAGAAATAAAAAGGAGGGAGGGAGACAGAAAGAGAGACTGACACAGACATTTTTTAAGGGATTTTTGTGTGATCTCTGAGAAAGTGACATTTGTACATCTAGAATTTAGAGTGTTCACCCCCATACACATAAGATTGTCAGGCAGAAAGAGAGGAGAAAATAACTCGTCTAAATGGCAGCAGGTACTGAAGTCTGCCTTTTGCTCCTGCTGCTCCTTGATTCTGCTTTACTGGAAGAGCCTATACACCTGTTTCTGGTGCAGGGACAAAAGTCTGGCATACATTCGATGTGCAGTGGAGAAGGTTCCTATGCTTTGTTCTATCGATCATCACTGGAGGGAGACCAGCTTATCTTCAACGCATCTGGTCTTCTGGCTACAGCAAGGCATGCCTTCACTAATGTCACACAGGCTGACAGTGGTGATTATTATGTAGACTGCTGGAATCAGGGCAATATCACTGGTAAGGAAAAGTACAATGTGGTTGTCTGTGCAGAGGAGGTGTCCACTGAAGAAATGAAATTGCCATATGGACAAACTGTAGACTTTGAGTTGAAAGACTTTTATGTGACACGAGGAGATGTACTCCACATTTACAGTGTCAGGAGGGCTTTCTCCCACTGGGGTGACCACTACTTTGGGTTTTTGTTTCTTAATACAAGTAATCATTTAGAGACTCTGGATGATGGCCTGAGATTCAGAGTGCAGATTCTAGCAAACAGTACTGTCCGCATCTCAGCTGAGCAAGGAGCCTATGTCAGTACATTTTTCTACCATATCTGGAGTGGAAATGTTTGTAGAATGAGACAAACTGTCAGTGTATCTTTGGGATTAAAAACCCTCTTTTTAAAACATGGACAGAGCGCCACACTTCCTTGTTTGGTTCGAGCTTCAGAGGACCAGTCTATCGACTGGTCAGCACATGGTCAATATGTTTTGTCATCTTTCAAGAATTATCCCCCACAAGTTTACAAAGCCTCAGATGAGATGTATATAGTGAATGGGAGTCACACTGGAAATTATTCTTTGGTTATTCCATTTGTTAGAGCAAATCTCTCTGGAGAATACATGTGTGTAGACGCAAAAGAGATGTTTCCAAATTTCTATCCTTTTGAGGAAATAACCATATTTGTATGTGCAGACCTAGACCCCATAAACAAGACATTTTATCGAGGCAGCAGAGTTATTTTTGTGTGTGACCTGACAGATTTTAACCACACCAGTAGCATCCATGTGCAATGGTACCGTCAAAGAGGACTGGATGAAGAGGAGCTGATTCTGGAACATGATTCTGACCTGAACACACTGGCATATATACCTCCATACGGGCTCCAGGGCAAGGTGAACTCAACCAGCCCTCAGACCTACCTGGCCATGTTTGATCTCTCACCTGAGGACAGTGGGGTGTACCGATGCAAAGTCTGGGGTAGATTCACTCACCAAGGCAGAAAAGACACGGGACCACTGCAATTTTGTTCGGAGAGAAGAATCAACCTGGAGTACAAGGACACTTTTGCCATTGACTCAGTCTTCTACCGTATTTACACTTCCATGATGGGCTGTGGACTCCTGGCGATGATCTGTGCTCTGGTATATGTGGCTGATCTGTGCTCTGGTATATGTGGCTGTGAAGAACAGACAAAGGACTCCTGGCGATGATCTGTGCTCTGGTATATGTGGCTGTGAAGAACAGACAAAGTGACCAAGCTTCCAAGAAAATACACTTGACTCCAGCTGAAGCAAAGGAAAATCTCACCTGAGAGGGAGACCCATGGGGAGATGAAGAAATAGGCACCGCAAGTGACTGCTGAATGTTGTGGCTTTTTTTTAATAGGTGCTTTTCATGTTTTATATGCAAGCCATTGTCCATCCTCCATCTCAGGCAAGCATCCCAAATCTGCAACAATGCAAACAATTCCATTACAATGTGTATTGCTGTGTGTTAAGCACTGTAATTTGAAAGGAAGAAAAGAAAAAAATAGAAAATTATACTACTGTTAAAAGAAGTCAATAGTTATATAATTTAGTACTACAACTTTTACTTTGCATTTTAAATTCTTTGTACAGTTTTTATCTAAATGTATGTTTAATAAAAAACAGTTTCCATTAATTACAGTCAGGTGGGAGACCTGTGGTTGTAATAAAAGTCAGTATATTACTATTACTTGTTTGTATTTTACATACAATTCTTTGTACAGTTTCTATCAAAATGTATGAATTTCATTTCAAGACTTTTGGAAACGGTCAGACCTCTTCTCTTGATAAATAATTTGCTACAAACTCTATAATCCTCTTCTCATTATGTCATTATGGGATAGGATAAAACAATGTAATATTGCAATAAACATTTTTCAAGCCTTCACTGAATGTTTACGTTACATAGAAATATTCCACTTCCCCTCTTTTAAGCATTTCATGCAGCACTTGAAAGAAAAAGCGAGTACAGGGGTCTTAAGTCAAGTTCGGGAAAAGCAAATGACAAACAACGCATTTGCTTAAACATAATTACACACTTATTAACAGATGAGAAAGGGTGTTTCTGCCTCAGTAAAGATCTTCACAGAAATTCCACAACATGCCATTTGAACTGAAATGGACAGCAACTAATATGTTTCTAAAACAACAGCAAAAATATAATGTTACTGATTAGAGTGTAATGGTGTCATATGTTTATTTACAGTCAGTAAGGCCATTGCTATGTTAAACACAACATTAGTGCAAGTGGAGTTCAGCTGAGATGATTATCAGAATTGAAAAGTGCATGTAAATGAAATGCACAGCAACTAATACCTTTCTAAAACAACAGCAACAACATAATGTTACTGATTAATACATTAGTGCAAGTGGAGTTCAGCTGAAATGATTATTAAATTTGCTGAGCTGAAAAGTGCATCTAAATGCTTTTGGAGGAGTGCAGGATGTGAATATCACAGGTATGGCGTACACAAAAGAACTCAGTGTCTCCATGAATACACGGCAATTTGGTTTGGCTTTAGAAACCACTACTCTACAGAAACAGCCATCCTACACCTAACAGAGCATATCAGATTACACCTCGACAAAGGTGGAGTTGTTGGAGCTGTATTGCGTAAAGCCTTTGACACCACTAATCACAACGTACTTATATCTAAACTCGCCAACCTCAATCTTTCGTCTAAAACACTTGCCTGGATATCGTCATAGCTATCCAACAGGGTACAGTGTGTGAAAATCAAAGATGTGTGCTCTAGCAATTTGAAGTGCACAACGGATGTACCTCAAGGATCTGTGTTAGGCCCACTACTTTTTAGTCTTTACATCAATGACCTTCCACAGTACTGTCATGGAACAGAGGTACAACTATATGCCGACGGCACTGTTCTATATACACATGCTAAATCAGCCCAGCTAGCAGCTGAGAAACTAGCCAGTGCCCTGGATGGAGTGGTTGAGTGGCTAGACCAATCTTGCCTTACTTTAAATGTAAGCAAAACAAAAGCCATGGGTTTTTTTTTTCTAAAACTAAGCTGCACACCCCAGAAGTAAACACCTGCATTAAGGGTGAACAAATTGAGACTGTCACTGAATTCAAATATCTTGGTGTTGTATTAGACTCAAACCTCAACTTTAAAAAACACATTAAGAAAATTACTAAAACTATTAAATACAACACAGAAAATTTTAGACAGATTAGATCCTCTCTGTCCACTGAGGCTGCAAAGATATTTCTCCATGCCCTCATTTTCTCACACATCTCATACTGTATTACCTGTTGGGGGCAGGCCAGTCCAACAACAATTAGGCCATTAGAATCTTTGTACAAACAGGCTCTGAAAGTATTTGACAAAAAGCCATTAAGGTATCATCATTGTGAAATACTATTCAAACACAATCTACTCACCTTTGAACATTTTAGTATTTTCAAATCTGTGCATAGCTTACAAAATTTTAAAAGGCTTGGCCCCTACCTGTCTGTGCCAATTTGTCTCCTACCGTGCTGCTGACTCTGTAAGGTCAACTAGAATGGACCCTTTCAAGAGAGTTCCATTATCAGCATCATAGTTGGCCCCACAAGACTTCCTTTTTAACATTCCATTAGTTATCTTAATGCAGAGGAAGTAGATTGGGGCCCAAATAGAATGTTTAAGCATTGTTTTTGTTTTTATTGTTGAAAGGGTCTATAGCTTCCATACACAATTGCACTGTACCCTTTTGTTCTTCAGCCTTTGGACAGGCAGCTTTCTCTCTCAATGCCATTACCCAATGGAATACCATCACAGACACTATAAAATGCTGTGGCGTGTAAAGTTTCATAAAGACATAAAACTGTTTACAGAAAAATAATACATATAAAAAATAATGATGAGAATCACTCAGGAACTCCACACTGCCAACAACACCACAAAATACTCTTGGCAAAATACTAGTATGACCCACCACACACTGTATTGGGTATATTGGACATCATACATTTTAAAAACATTCACAGATTTTAAAAACACTACATATTTAATATGCTGCTTACTTTGACTTACTTTGTTGATCAATATGTTAATGAAGATACATATGCAATTTCAGTTTTATTTTGAAATTCACTTTCATGGTATATGGTTATGGGGCAGCTGTGGCTTACTGGTTAGGGGTTCGGACTTTCCCCAACCCAGTAGGAAAAATGTGGGTGGGGGAAGTGGTTGAGCAGTGCTCTCCCATGCCCACATCCACGGCTGAAGTGCCCTTAAGCAAGGCACCTAACCCCTCACTGCTCCCTGAGTGCGGTGTAGCAGGCAGCTCACTGCTCCGGGTTGGTGTGTGCTTCACCTCACTGTGTGTTCACTGTGTGCTCTGTGTGTTCACTCATTCACGGATGGGATAAATTTGATAAATGAGACCAAATTTGACCAAATGAGAATAAATGAGACCAAATTCCTTGTATACACAATTATACTTAGCCTATAAACCTGATTTACATTTTACATTTACATTATGTGAAAGACAAACAACCTTCTTCCCCATCACCCAGACTATATGCACTAGTTCTGTGGTCTGTGGACAGGTGTCATATCAACTTTGTGACCAATGTGTTTTGTTACATTTCAAGAGGGGAATATCATTGGGCTGCTGAAACAAAACAAATTATGCAGTTTAGAATAAAGTCTTCCACAGATAAGTAAATCATTATACTGTAAGCCCATTAGTAATTGCTGATTATGTGTGCATATTTAACAACACAAAGCCTTGCATTATACTCAGAATGGTCATTGCATTTGATTGATGTTAAATATAAGGTATTGGTGGCCGTCTGAGCCCATTTTATTAATGTTCTTATGGCAATCAGGTTTTATGGAGTGGTGTGTATGTGTACGTGAATTTGTGTTTAGAGAAGAGATATTGTGAAATAGCTGACTTTTGTCTTATGCACATTAGAGTTTATCTGTCTTCCTTTAAGATAAGTGATTGTATGACTGTATGTGTGTTGTGCAATACTGTTCTTGGTGTCGTCACTAAACTGTCAAGAGAACCATTATCTTCACTACTGACACAGATTATTGATGCGCCCTGCATCACATCTTCAGATGACTGAAGATAGCTGTGCTGCTATGCACGCATTTCCTTCTCCAACATTCTGATGGTATCATTTTTTCATCCTGAGAAAAAAAAAACAGGTAACAGCCAGTTCTGAAGTTCTGATCCGATGCTGAAATCCTTGTATATGTGTTTGTGTTTGTGTGTTGACCTGAGGCAGAATGGCTGTATTTGGACCTGTGATCAGCCTATTAATGTATTATTGACTATGCTCAGTTAACCCAGAAGCCTGAGTCACTCTCAGGGTATCAGAACTGTGTGGTTTGGGTTAATGTTTAAATGACACAAAGAAGTGTCATTTAAACATTAATGAAAAAAGTTAACGCTACCACATCAGCTATTCTGTACAAGTCAAGTCAAGTCAAGTCGGCTTTATTGTCAATTTCTTTACATGCACTGGTCATACAAATAATTGAAATTTCGTTTCTTACTTTCCCATGCAGACATAGACATTAAATACAGACATAGACATACTTTAAACATAGACATAGCCATAGACAATAAAAAATAAAAATATACAGACATACCACATGCAGACATTAAAGTGCGAGACTGAAATATAGAACATATATCAAAATATAGAAATATAGAACATATATAAAAAAAAAAAATAGAGGTAGTTGTGTTATATATTTACATAGTCCTAGCGTAACCTTCTGACAGAGTAGTAGTAGCAGCAGCATTGTGGCAGAGTGATAAATAACATTGATAACATTTACATTAAGTTTAAACTTGTGCTTGTGTGTACTGTATATGAAGGTTTCAGATGCAAAAGCCTCTAAATGCCACCTATGTCAAAAATGAGATAAAGATGGTGAGGGGATGCTCTCCACACATAGTATACGCTAATCAAATAATTTAACTTCTAAACCCACTAAATACCACTCTCTTCCTGGTCTGAAATATCGATTTATAGGCAAAAACCTATAGGAGCCTGAATTTAAATGTTCATTTAAAAGAAAAGTGGTCAGACGGATTTAGAGGGTTTTGCATCTGAACTCTTCATATTTACATTGATATGCAGTCATTTCAAGTATATCAGGCTTAATATGAAGCAGCAACACGTTAGGCTGCGCAGTCACAGTGCAGTTCCACCGGGCGGTTTTGGGGGTTAGACAGGATCCTAGGTTCCTAGGTTCCTAGGTTCCTAGTGCAGGGTGGGTTGTGTCCTTGACAATCATTAGTGCTTTGCGGGTGAGGCAGGTGGTGTAAATCCTCCAAAGATCCAAAATGGATACTTGCTTGTATGGAAAATGGATACTTGCTGGTATGAAATGGATACTTCCTTGTATGGAACAGCATTCGGAATCAGAGTTGTCAATGAGAGTTATATGACCCTTTGGAGGCTTCTGTTGAATGTCTCTCTGGCAGACATTAACAGAGATTGACTTAAGGCTGGACTGTATGGAGGCGGCAAACTTCAGTAAAAGTCAGGGTGACAGGGAAACTGGAGGTCTACAGGACAGAGATTCACTCTTTATTTGAAAATTTTGGCAAAACCACTTTAATCCTGAACACATAACCCTGTGCTTCGACATCATTCCTGGGGACTTGGGGCAAGGTGGACTTTGTCAGCAACTCCACTATCTGCATGCAGGGACGTCGGACTGGGGTGAAACCACTACTGATTATAGGGGCCCAAGGGGAGAGAAGGCCCTTGAAAAGTTGGAATTTATCTTACCTGGGTTGAGGAACATGGGGGCCCATCAGGACTGCCTGTGCAGGGGCCCAGGATCTTGTGCTACGCCCCTGTCTGCATGTCCACAATCCAAACTGAGTTAAGCTATGATTCATCAACTAACAACCAGATAGGCATACTGCGCCGTTTCCTCCTCTATTAATGAGCACACACATCCTGGGTTCAAAAGAGACTATAATACTACCTTGCATTTCACAAGTAAATGTGGAGGATTTGGTTCCCTGGAGCACACCTCTCAACCTCTTGAAATCTTGCTCTCTCTGTCAGAAAGCACCCCGTCAGGAGGAAGAGGACATGTACATACAGACAAGGAATTACTCTCTGATTATCTGTTCAGTATGAACCAATCAGTCTGGATATTATGACTGCACACTAGACACCACACTTTACAATGTCTTTGTCTGCTCTCACCTGGAAGCAGCATACAGTACGTGCTGTGCCCACTAGGGGGCCCTGCCGCTCTGCTCTGTGGTAAAGAACTTAATGTGAGTGAAGTGATGTGTGCGTTCTATCTATCACCATGTTAGCCAGGAGGTGGAGCATCTGTCTCTGAAGCCTGTACAGATGAAGGGCATAAAGAAGAAATTGATAAGTGGAGGGACAATGTCCAGCAATTAACTCTCCCTGACCATATCCAATCTCACTCTAGATGACAATGTACTGTATCTGTGCTGAATATGGGGATATGATGATGACATGACACGTGTTGACAGGAAATATACCTGCTCTGCAAGCATTCATTTGGGATCAACTCTACTTTCTACTGACTGTACTCTGATGATCTGTGCTGTGCTCTCTGTCCATCTGATGGTCAGGGGAAGAGGCAGGCCTCCCAGGAGAAACAGAGGAGAACAGCTAAGCCACCTGGATGTCCAACCAGAGAGAGGGAGCAGAGTGTAGGGGAACTCGATTATGATGATGTATGTTGTTGAAGACTTTACTTTTTTATTTATTTATCTTTTATTATTATTAATTTCACATTTTCTAACATTCTTTAAAATTGATTTACCGGTAATTACTGAAGACTCTGTCATTAGCCCATCAGAAGCTTTAATCAATTTCACATTTGTTAAAATCCTTTACAATTTGATGATAGTGACAGCCATTGTATATTGCTTTTTTTAACTGTACAATTATTTTGGGTGGGAATCTGCTTTGTTCTTTCCTTTTGTTTTTGTTATTGATTTGTGATTTGTTAGTGATTTTGGTTTTGACGATAAACAGGCTTAATTGTAGATTGGCCACAGTGTGAAATTCCCTACCTATAGCATGAGGAATTGTAAATAAGGCAAGACAATAATAGGCTATGCTATTAAGAAGAAAAACAGTATTCTGAGATCTTAAGGTGAACTTAAACCAAAGTCCTTTTAGGCAAGTCCCTCCACTCGGCGGCCATATCGCAGCGCTTTTTGGGCACTCATCGGGCATCCTATTCGGCAGAAATGCGCGTGCGCAAGGCTTCACAACACCAATCTTGCTCCAGCAGCGAGTTCACAACACATGATTGGCACAACGTCTTCACAACACACCATATAATTGGCTCAATGTATTCACATCACACCACATGATTGGCTCAATGTATGTATTCACATGTCAACGTTTTACCGAGGAAGGGGTGGGATATGTGTAGACAACCATATTACAAACTAGCCCCATGCATTTCTATGGAGGATGTTTTGAGTGCTGTGTCTCCTCATTAGAAAGTCTCTGCTTAAACTGGACTTGGCTGCAACAAGAGCAGGGCTATTTTACAGTTGAGAAACAAAAATCCACTTGTAATAGTACTTCACATATATTTAAAGATTGATTGAACAATGTACATATCTAACTCATAATAATTACACTCACTTTTAAAAAATGAAGCATTATAAATCTGAATTGCCATTGCAGGTTAACTCAATTCAATGCAGTATCAAACATTAACAGGTATTCTTTAAAATAGTTTCACATTCAGGACAGGAATTTTACCAGGAAGTTTACCTTGCAAATAGCAGTAGCAATAAATAGCAACAAAAGTCATCTTTACTTTTGATGGTGTAGTTAGGAAACACCTTAGCTTTCTCTGCAGCCAGCTGGCATCTCCATTTCCTGTTTTTTATTGGGGTTTGGATCTTTGAGCTCGTCAGTCAGTGATATGTTACACATAGATGTAGTTCTGGTCTGATGGTTACTGGTCCTCCTAGGGCAGCTCATTCAGCCCACCCAGCTCAGATGGACTCCTTTATCCCTCAGTGATGCTACACAGTGGTCATGTGGGTGCAGGACACAGTGGAGAGTCACATTACTTGCTGCATGCATCACTTTGTGGGAAGCAGAAACTGCAGGGGAAAATTACATCATCAGTAGGCTATTCAAGACCTTTAGACAGAAATCGGCTGAATCCCAATCTCTCCCCTAAGCCCTAAGCTCTGAACCCTTACACACTTAACTGACATCAGTCGTAAGTGATCAAGCTTGCGAGGGTGTAAGGGTTCAAAACGCTAATAACAAGAATGGGACAGCACCTGCAACCTATCATTAAATGGACAACACAAAAAATGTGTTGCAAACACATTTGTTTCCATTAAATGGCAGTTGTTTACTGATGTTTTTTCAAGCTTCCAGCCTACCTTTGGGAAACCCTGTGTTTCACGCCACAACGTGTACACATATGCCAACTTGGGGATGGGGAAAGGGTTCAGAAAGGGTGCGAGCAATCCCTCAAGCACTTGACAGTTTCGTAGTGGGACAGCCCTAAGCCCTCATAAAGTTTGCGCGAACACGCATCAAAGTGCATGAGTGGGTAAGTTGAGAGATTGGGATTTAGCCAGTAAGTATCTATCATATTATTGAACATTAAAGGGGTTCTATGCAGCGTTGGCCATTTCTTCGCTGTTGTCTCGCTTTTTGCTCACAGTTTTCTCTAGAGCTCCCCCTACAGTTTCAGAGTAGATATTTTACAACACTCCTCGTTAGGTCAGTCTATCGTTTCTTCTCTGTTCCTCTGACAATGGTTTTCTGGCTTTCTGCTTCTTTTTCGCTGGCTCTGCCATGACGAATGTCTGAGAAACTCCATCGCTAGTAATAGCTAGCTGGTGCCTGGCTGGTGTAGTGCCATAAAGCAATTAATTATCTCACGAGACCTGAGACCCACGAGACCTTCTGACTCTGAGGCCGGTGGCTCGCCAGACCAAGTTCCAAAGCAGGTTTTTCCGCTCACAGACACTAGGGGGAAGTGAGACAGCCACCATTCAACCCGGAAAAGTCATACAACCGTCCTAAAGACTCCAAAGCGGTTAAGTTAAGGTAGATTAAGCAAAAAAAAAAAAGCATAGTTCCCCTTTAATGGAGTACAATCACCATGATATCACTTTTAAAATTACAAATTAGATTTTTTTTTAGTAATTCAGTGCCACTATCCACTGATTGCTGGAACAAAGGAAAGCATAGGCCTACCATAGGCCTCAGCTGTAGCGTCCAGCATCATAGTTATGTGCAGAGAATAGCCAGTGCAGACCAAGTCTACACTTGATCTGACTTGGGGCAGTCAGTACGTTCACTGATCATGGGTTGGATCTTCCCTAGAATAACCAACAGTAGGTCCTTGTTCACCAGTGTATATCCATGTAGTGGAGCAGTGTGTGTGGAGCAGTGTGTGTGCGTGCGTGTGTGTGTTTGCGCGTGTGCATTCAGTTATAAAAGCAATAGAAAAAACATGACGCAACCCCCCACACACACACACACACACACACACACACACACCAAGCGTCGGCCTACAGTTGTCAAGACGTTTTTGGTGATGTATTCTGCTGTTACACCAAAACCCCGCTAGTCTGAGCAGCCTCTAGCTCAGGCCTGCCCCTTTCGTTTCGCCTACTAGTGATGGTAGAAACTACAACAAGAGTTGACACAGAGGAAGTGAAAAATTACGTAGCCTAGTTGCGTTAGCTACGTGCCCAGCATATTCAGTGATTTCTCACGTTTATGTCGCGTCTAAATCTGTAAACACAGAATGACCAGAAGCCTATTGCAACATGACTGAAGTCGAGAAAAGTTTGACAGACAAGAGCTCCGGATGATGAACGCATTTTAGCCTACATATCTTTCAAAATGATGCATTTCAGATTATTTCATTTTCCCATCGTTTTGCCAGTTGCAAATGCTTGACGTTATAGGCTACTCATTATGTTATACGCGTTTAAAAACGCGTGCGCGTGAAAGTGAGTCATGTTCATACGAATCGAACACTGTAGTCGTGGACCTGGCTTAGCCTATAACCCTTTTAAGTTTTATAATTTTAGACGTCTTAAATAGTTAGTGTTGGTAATGACCTACTAATCCTGTGGCGTTTGTAACGTTAGTGTAACTTCACGTGTGCTTAGATGTCTTCACTATTTTATTGTCTTCTAACTGGAAGCTATGACTCCACAAGTGATAATCCTGTTGACTGGACTTTGTTGGACATGTTGCCAGTCGGCACTAGCCTGGCAATTGTGTGACAATGGCAAGGTAGTATTCTCCATTTTACCAAGGCGCGTATTAGCCTAACCTAATGTTTTGTATGGGCTATATTTTTGTTAGTGAAACGTTGTTACAAAATGTTGCTAATGGGCTTTGTGTGATACAGTTTCAGCTGGAGCGAGATTTGCCGCGTTCACTGTTATATTGCTCTGAGCCGTATTTTGAAGATTCTAATCAGGTAATTGCCCTTTTGCAAATGGGCTATCCTAAAGGTAACATGTGCTGTTAGTTGTCTTTGGTCGTTCAAAAATGTGTTAAGAGGGTTATGTTTTTTTCCACTCTTTGCAGAAACAGCATGTTGTTCAGAAGTCTCCACCACCTTTACAGGTAGGCTACTTTTCAAGTTAGCATGCGGTAGGCTACAACTTGATGAGTTTGCAGAATTTAGTTCATAACCTTTGACACATCAATATAATCCAACACAACTACTAACATAGGTTCACCCTCACTCAGCAAAAACACGTCACTATGGTTGTGCAGGTTTGACCAAATTGTGTAGCCTGGCCTAACCTATTTAGGCTCTGCATAACTGGGTTATATTTACCACCTGTCCTTTTCCCCTCTCCAGCCCGCTAAGCATGTGTGCATGGACACAGCCATCATATATAATGCTACTATTCCAAACAGGTGAGAGCCATTGCTTAACTCAAATGACCTGAAATACATTTACCAGCTGTAGATGCTCTAGTCTAGTTTGTCTCTTCATTCAGCATTTCGAACAAATATTTTAACAAGTAGGCTATTTACTTACTTTAAAGGAAACTGAATATGTAATATGTTATCAACTATAACATAGGTTATAGTTGCTATATCTTTAGTCTGTTTTTGTTGTTTGTAGGGGAGACCACAGGCCTGTGGGAGCGCAGCCTGGTGTTTACCTGTACTGCCCACCTCAGCGCTGGCTGAACAACCTCCAGGTGGGTCAAAACAACAGACCATAGACAAACTGAGCTCAAGTTTATATTTATATTATACCCAGTACACAACACCTGTACAGTATATGTTGTATGAAGACTTATTTGTTCACTTCTCTCTTTCTCTGTGTGTGTGTGCATGTGCGTAGCATGGCTCAATTGTAGCCCTGCATCATCCTTGCGCTCCTGAGCGGCAGCGAGCTCGTGTGACTGCGCTGGTGCAGTCTTGCCTGCCTGGTTACATCGTGACAACCCACCCCTGGCTCAGCACCCACAGGGTAGGACATGTAAAATCCCACGTACCACTTTGTTTGTGAGTGAGAAGTTATTTTATTGTTTGTATTGTTCAAAACACTGGTGATGGGGGACTCTGATGACATAGGGGACTGCAGTTGACTAGTGTAATAAGCCTACTGGCTATTACAAGTTGATCCAGAATATATCTACGGTATATATATTTAGATGGGGTCGTGAGTAGAAATAAGCACGAGGAACCGGACCGCTTCTTGAACACGTCTCAAGTTTAAGAATCACCTCCGCCAAGCCAAAACACACTCTCCTCTACTCCAATAACCACATCACCTATCTATAACCTTCTGCCCCATAGTGACAGGTCATATAATTCCACCTAGCTTTTTAACATGGAACAAACAATAACCACGGATATGAATTAAACAATAAATCTCCTCTTACACTAGCAACGAAGACCGTGGAATGTGAATGTAATTCAGAGAGCACAGGTGAAATAGCCACTGGCGACGTGAAACGCTGTGCGACAAAGTTAAAATAATTTGAACTGTTGGGGTCTTTAATGTAACATCTATGAAGATGTACACAAGTGCCTTCTTTCCCACGATCACCAGTCACACAAACAAGTTGGACAGGAAGGAAGTTCAGATATCTTCAGTTTTAAGGAAGTTGTTGCCACAATAAATTTGACAGCTTCCAGGATACTGACTCAGATGTAATGGGAGAGCACAATAAAAACGCCTGGAGACTAGCAATCTTTTATTGCATTGTCACTCACTCTATGGGTTATTTTATCTCCTCTTTCCCACAGCCTGTGGCATTGGTCTCTTGGGGTCGAACACTGGAGATGTCCCACGTGGCTGCCCCTGAGGTCTGTGACTGGCTAGTCTCGGTATCTTCCAACCGCCCGCAGCAGCACAGTGACCCAGAGCGGAGTCGGAGAGTGCGCTACAGCCTACTGTTGACACACGCGGCCCCTCTGCACAGGGCAAAGGATACTGCACAGGACACGCATGAAACCACATCCCAAATAGATTGGTTAAAGGTAAAGAGCTGATAAGTGACAAGTCAACAGGAGAAGGGTCAAATATCTACATTTGGGGCAGTCCTAAAATGCTTTGTCGGTCATGTCTCAATAGTGCCTGTTCAGAAACATGGTGTGGATATAAAGTGAGATTTGCTGCATAGTTAATCTGAGCTCAGAGCCATATATTTCTATGTTTGCACGCAAGATGTTTATGTTAACATAATAACGTTTCTTCTGACCTCTATGACAACTTTTTTTAATGCTTTTGTTTTGGCATGACATGCTATCTCAGCATCATCCTACAAAGTGGGACATATCCTGAACAGTGGGTATTAGTTCTCCCCAAGGAAATGGATTGTTTAAATAGACAATCCATTACTTGTACACAACCTGACACTCAAAATGGGCTTAAAAGTGTAGTGTGTCATTTCTGCTTTTCATACTTTTTGTAGTTATTATAAAGGCATGAATTGAAGACAGTTACAATATGAGCCGTGTGTATATTGTTTTTGCATCACAATGCACTGATGTTGAATGACTGAAACAATGAAACACATTTCCTTTCATGTAGATTTTGACGGAAAAGCTACAGACTACTCTTTATGTGGCTACACTTTTTTTCACACTTTGATCTGGCCTGGCTAAGACCTATAAGTTTATTGATTTGAGGTGTATTTCTAGAGCATAGACTATCAGGATACGGGCTTATCAGCATCTTATCTGGAAGAAAACAGGAAGGATACATTTTTAAGCAAAACATAATCAGACATGTAGAATTGACATAGAATAACATTGTAGAGAATACAAAACCATTATTCTTTTTTCCCTCATCACAATGAACAAAACAATGTCACCATTTGGAATGAAATTCTGCCAGATATTTATAAGCCAAACTTGTTTGGTATGTGTGTGTGTGTGTGTGTGTGTGTGTGTGTGTGTGTGTGTGTGTGTGTGTGTGTGTGTGTGTGTGTGTACAGTGTGTGTGTGTGTGTGGTTTTTTAATGTTTTTATTTCTGCCCATTTTGCAGAATCTTAAGAGTTGTTGTGAACAGACCCTCTCCCATCACAAGGATGGAGTGATCCGGAGGGAAGATAAAGATGGAAGGATTCAAAAAGAGAAAGGAGAGCTGCACTTCCAGCGCGAGAGGAGTACCATCCAGAAGAGTCCCACGCACAGCTCAACAATGAGACTGACCTCCACGGCACTCTGCCCAGCAAACTGAATGATACGTTCACACACGCTACAGTGGAAACCAAACGCACTGCAGCAGCCGTGCCAGTGCAGAGCACTGCAAGACCCCGAACGGCAGCGGCTAACGCCAGCCCACCTGCGGAGAGAAAGGAGCAGGTGGGCGCAGGAGAACCGAAGAAGGCAGAGGCGCCTGGGACTCAGGAGCAGGAAGGACTTTCCCAGACTGGAGGAGAAGGAGGAGGCGGAGGATGGGAGCAGGGGAAAGTGACGAGTGCTGAAAAGACGAGAAGCCGCACACACTACTCACACACACTCTCGCACGGGCAGACCCACAGGAAGGCAGGCGCAGGGAGGGGTTCGAGCGGGGACTCCAGCCCCAGGCAGCGGGTAAGAGAGGACACTGAGGAGCAGCAGCGACTGAAGGAGAGGGAGACGGAGGCCCCTGCTGTAGGGGTTGGGGTGGCGGGCAGGGGGTCGGTGGCAGGTGACCGGCGGCCCATGGCGCGCACAGACGATGCGGTATGGGCGGCGGCGGCGCTGGGCTTCCTGCTTGTGCTGCTCACGCTGTCGGTGCTGCACACACGCCTCTACCGCCACTGGCGCACCATGCCCAGCCTCTACTGGCATGACAGGACACAGGACTACGACAGTGTGGCAGGTACAGGCACATATTAACCACACACACACACACACACACACACACACACACACACACACACACACACACACACACTCTGGTAAACATGATGTGCATCGCCACAGACATTTAAACCAAAGTCCTTTAAGACAAGTCCCTCCACTCGGCGGCCATATTGCAATGCTTTTTGGCAGAAATGTGCGTGCACAAGGCTTCACCACACCAACCTTGCTCCAGCTGCAAGATCACAACACATGATTGGCCCAGTGCTTTCACAACACACCACGTGATTGGCACAATGTATTCACATGTCGACTTTTTTGCCGCGGAAGGGGCGGGATATGTGTAGACAACTGCCATATTGCCGTTACAAACTAACCCCATGCATTTCTATGGAGGATTTTTCTGAGTGCTGTGTCTCCTCATTAGAAAGTCTGTTTAAACTCCTTCCCTTGGGGTGGAGATTCCACAGCTATTTCACTTCAGGAGCAGTACACATCCTGAGGTTACTACACTTTCCATGCTTGAGCACTTTGAAGATAAGGCACATTGGTGCATGTAGCTAGCAACAGACATGTAACAAATGTTACATTTTACAAACAAATGTACCAATAAGCATTTTATGTCTGATTGTATTTTATGTCTGATTGATGTTTCTGTTTTTATCTGTTGTAAGAGCAACATGAAGCTAAATTCCTTTCCACTATGTTTACATGACCGTAGAAACTCCAAACATCTTTTGGATAACAGTTGAATACAAAATGTAGAGTACCATGCTTCAAAACCATTTGTAAGTTTGGAGCAAGTTTGTAAATGTTTGGGGATTTTCAGATTTGTAGACTTCGGGACTCTTCAAAGTCAGACGTGGCTCACGTTTGATACTTGTGTTGCAGATGTGGTCCGACGGAGGCTGAAACTGGCAGGCCGGAGGAAGAGAAGGGTTGGAGCTGGCCGCAGACAGGAAGCTCCTCTCATAACCATCTCAAGCACAGAAGAGGACTCCGACTAACTAGCCTTCCTCTTCCTCCTCTCCCTCCTCTCTTCATTGACAGGGACTCCTCTGGGCCGAGTGATGAATGATGACTTCTGAAACCAAGCCCAGAGACAGACCCTTCTCTTTCATAGACTTGAACCCAGAACTGTTGAAGCAGAGCGCACTATAATTTTGTATCCTGCGTGCGGCAACACTTAAGTGATGATAGTACCTCAGTATTTCAGTCTGGAAGATGTTTGGAGGATGTTTGTATAAACAGTATCCAGGCAGACATGACTTGTCTTATTATTATACAGCAGTGGTATACAGGGCGTTGGTGCCCGGTTCTCTTCTCTCTTTCCCGCTAGCCACCATACCCTCAGTAACATACAATATAGTAGCCTATAATTCTTGTTCAAGTTCACTAACAATGAACTGGTTGGGTTTAGTAAACCCTGAGCACCAAAGGTTCTGTTCTCTGCCAAAGGTACAAATGTTTTATTGCTTATTTGTTATAAGCACATGTAACCCTTTGTTTTAGTATATTTAATGGGTTTTGTTGTGACTTTTTTTTTTTTGTTGTAATTTGTCTATATTAAATAGTTTGTGTTAAAAGAACATGGCATGTTTAGTTTGTTCCCACTACAAAAACAGTGTAGTTGTTTGTCAGACCCACAGGCTTTTTGAGTAAATTCAGATGACCTAGCCCCAGACTGTTTAGTAAGCAGGCAGTTGCAATGTTTAAGGCAACAGTATGCATCAATTTCCCACTTTTTATGGTATGTTTTTATAGGCAGTTGGCTTTGGAATCATACTCAAATCCATTTTGATGGTGTATGATAATGTGAAGGACCAATAAACACATGTCGCTTTTCACAAACCACCAAAGCTGCTGACTATGTAGCTTTGTGGTCTGGCACAGACCCCTTAAAAATGTTAGAAAAGCTTTTGCTTTATTGCCAAAAGACAAACGTTAACATCCAAGCAAGCTTTGATCAATGCCAGCCACGTTGCTGTTGGTGCTTCTATAGTTTCAAGGAGTTTCTTGGAAGTTGGAAGTCTTTATTACTGATGTGTATTTTCCCTTGTTCATATATTTGTTTAAACACAAACAGTATGACATTTCAAAGAAATAGATTTCAGACAAAACACTTTCCATAACCCTTGGTGTCAAGAACTTCACAGTTGAAGGGGCTGGACTCATTACTCATGTCTCTGGTTTGGACAGCGTGCTGAAGCCACAGGTTTAGCTGAGGTTTCACAAAGCCTATTGTTATACGAGTTCACAAGCTGCCTGAAACCACCTGGGAAAGAGCCAGCTGAAATAGAGCAGTGGCAGCTGTATATTTTAAAGGTTCTCAAACACTCCTATGTGAAAGAGCTTGAAACCTTGGCTGGGCCGAGTGAGTCCGTTGAATCTGTTACATTGTAGGGGTGGCTGGCTTAGGTCAACTCAAACACACTAAATAAATGACTCCAGTGGCAGACAATTAAGAGGTTTTTTTTTTTTTTGTTTGTTTATTTATTACAAATGTACAGCTTACGAGTTTCTATTAAGATTCCGTTGTTTTTGCTTCATCTTGAGTTGTTTCTATGTTTTGTTTTTATTTTGTACAGTTCACCTCTGCGTGAAGAGTTTCTCCCATCACCATGTCATGTTTCTCCCACTACAAGAGCTGTGAGATA
Source organism: Alosa alosa (assembly GCF_017589495.1). Taxonomy (NCBI): domain Eukaryota; kingdom Metazoa; phylum Chordata; class Actinopteri; order Clupeiformes; family Clupeidae; genus Alosa; species Alosa alosa. Next base: position 20,572,744 of record NC_063203.1, on the reverse strand, counting down.
GATGCACACACAGGAAACAGTGAAGGCGTGAAGTGCAGTGCACCTGTCTCCACGGGGGGGATGTATGTGAGTGTGTGTGTGGGGAGTTGATGAGACAGGGCCAGCTGGGGTGTGTGGAACGGGGCTGTTTTCCACAGCTGAGATGTCTTGCCCTGTGTCACATCAGACTGACCGACGTACTGTCTAACCGACCATTTTTGTCAGCTCCTTGAGCCCACAGACACAGACTAATTTCAAGGCCTCTTACCGCCTATCTAAGATAATCCCATTAGCTCAGTCACTGGACATGAACTATCCACCAGGGGTGCGTTTCCCAAAACCATAGTTGCTAACCTGTTAGCAACTTAGTTGGTTGGCAATGAGAAATTGGATTGCAACCAACAAAAGTTGCTAACTTAGTTAGCAACTATGGCTTTGGGAAACGCACCCCAGAGTAGGTTGGGGAATAAGAAGGTGGGGTAGGGGGCAACCACTGTCCCATGGCGGTGAGATGATTAGTGCTTCACCTGTGGTGGACCTCGATCCAGACCCCTAACTCTAGCCCCGAGGTCCACCAAGGCAAACAAAGAAAGAGGTAAAAGATCTCCCCAAAACAAGAAAACATATTTTAAACATTTAGCTTGATTAAAAAATATTGTGAAAATATAAGTCTCATATATTTATATATGTCTCTATTCTATATGGTTTTGTTCATGGGAGGTAAAGAAGGAAGCAGGGGAAGACGTCCAGGCCAATCGTACATCATCATCGTAGCGGGGGTGCAGAGCCAATGAACTCCAGGCATGAGGTGGCCAAAGGTACAGCTAAACTAGCAGATGTGCAAAGGCAATAATGATCATATATTTTCTCTAAGACAATCTTTCTTTACATTTTGACACTGATTTATAAGGAAGATGAAAATCAAAAGGACACAAGTCGCATTCCCTACATGTAGAAAACAGCAAAAAAAAAAAAAAAGCTCAGAATTTGGCAGGAAAGAAGACTGTATAGGATTAATTGGCTGACGGAAGACATGAGAAGCACAGCAAGATCTTAAGGCCATTTTGAATGACTGTCTTTAGAACAAAAAAAGGAGAAAAACAAATTCTTTATCTTAATGTTGCAATACTGAACTCGTCTAGAAGTGCCTAACTGAGATACCAATAGCTGCAGTGCTAATGGGGACCACATGGGTGTGAATGAGCATGGCTGTATGACGATCATGATCCACCTTCTATCAACACACAGCTGAATTTTTCTCGAATGGGCAAACAAACTCCAATCTGTTCCCCTCAGGTGACAATGCAACCTTTTACAGATGACTCAATCAGTGTCGCAAAAACAAAAAGGGGAAACAGTCTGGCACACAGAAGTTCACAATTTAAGGAAGATTGTTTCAAAAAGGTTTCTCCAGAGGGCAGCAAACAGGCTATTTCTGCTCTGTAAGGAGGTGACCTTTGCTCCCAGCAAGGGAGCTACAGCAGGCGCCTCTCTCCATTAACATTCACTTGCGTTTTTAGCTTATTTTTTTTCCCCTATCGTCTCTTTTTTAAAAGTTCATTCAAGAAACGAATGCAAGGACTGGATTATCTCTGACGTACATTTCATTCATGTCCATGCTGATGTGGCAGACTTGTGTGTGCTTTAAGGGAGTTGAAACTCTGTTGCAGTGAAAGCCCAGTCAGAGGAGGCTTGTGGTCCTGGTGATAGGAGCGAAAATGACAGTAAAGAGTTCCCACAAAAAAACGGCCACGTTCACTTGGCTAGACACAAAGAAGGCAAAGGGTTCCAGAAGAAAAGAACAGAAAAAAAAACAACTAAAAATACAAATGTTCACTGCTCCCAATCTTGCTTGCACTACAAGGCAGATAAGACTAACCAACGTACAACTAGACAAGTAAATCTACCGGTTTAAAATGATCCCGTTATGTTATGGATTTTGAGATGAGCGTCCTATCAGTGTAGCTAGTGCTGTGGTCTCTTCTGAGTGTAACATAATGCTTCTGACATCAATTGCTAGTGTTTTGTTTTTCTTTTCCTTCTAAGACCATTCAGAAACCATTGTCCTTGTGCTCAAAAGGGGGAGACGGTGACATGAGAAATATCCGACCCATTCCCCTTTCTCCTTTGGCTATTGTTCAACCGCATGTCAAATAACAAACACGTACTGAATACATAACGAATAAAACTAAAATGAACCAACAGAACAGAAAACAAACAAACAAACAAAATAATAAATCAACAGAAACTCCACCACAATGTCTCTCTGCAGGAATGGGAGTGTTCCACTGAACTTTGAGCGTCCTCTCACAGGTTAGTGTGGCCGAGATACAGGACATAGGAAGCAGAGGCCGACTGGGAAATGTCCCCATCTTGAGACTCCGCTACCACCTCCCTGTCCAACTCTTGACTATGAAACCCAAATGAAGATTGAAGAGAAAAATAACACAAACAAACAAATCCTCAGTGATACAGTCAGTCAAAAAACAAACAAAAGAAACAATAGCATCGATAAACAGTAACAATAATACAAAACTATAGTAATAATAACAATAATAATACAATAACAATTCCAGTGTAAGTGTCTGCTTTTTTTCAAAGTCAGTACATTTCGTCCCAAGAGGTACAGGCCAACGGAACGGCATCAATAAAGAGAACAACAGAAATAAAAAGACAAAATAAAATGGTGACAAACCTCCCACCCTCAACAATGCCAGGAAACACACACACACACACACACACCCAGATGCACACACTCTGCACCAGTGGGGGCCCGTAACTGCGCTTCTCTTTAGTGTGACTGGGAGTGCTTGTCTGTCTGTGGCCCCAAAGAGATGCAGTGTCTGTGCCCTGGCCCCCAGAGTCAGGCTGTGAGCGAGCCAGCATGCTTGTGTGTGTGTGTGTGTGTGTGTGTGTGTGTGTGTGTGTGTGTGTGTTGGAAAGAGAGAGTCTTGTAAGTGTTTTTTGGGGCGCGGTGGAACGGATCCCACCTACAGAACGGATCGGGACCGAGTGGTCGAGTGAGATTCAGTGAGATGATTAAGAGCCGACCCGTTTGGGGGTTTCTGCCTCTTGTGTGCCGTGCCGTCTCCGCATCCTCGAGTGCCTGCGCTGGCAGTCCTCTGTCTCTCCCTCCCCACCCCATCTGTAGTGATAGCTGCATTTAGCGTCATGATTATGTTTTTCTTTTTTTCGCTCCTCGCATCCCTTCTTCTCTCTCTCTCTCCATTCAGGACACTCTTTCCATCTCTCCCCCCATTCCCAGTTCCTCACACAGCTACTGCCCTTTCTATCCCCCATTTTCTCTCTTCCTGCAGTTCTCTCTCTGTCTGTCAGTCACGAGTGTTTCCTCTTCTCTCCATCTCTCCTTCTGCTCACCCCTCCCCTTCCCCATCCCCCAAAACCCTTGGCTGCCCCCTGTTGGCGGGGCTGCCTCACTGCTTCTTCTCACGGGTGGTGATGGTGACCAGCTGCTTGGCGGCCTTGGCGATGTCGTAGGCACACTGAATGACCTGCTGCGTGAGGAGCTGGTAGTCCACGGTGACGGCGGAAGGGTCTGAGGGCGCGGCCTTGCGGCACTCCACCTGCAACCGTGATGCGCTGGCCAATAGGAGACGCAGCGAGCCGCGCACCGCATCCAGCGCAGGCCGCTGGGAGAGGGGAAGAAAGAGAGAAAGAGATAGACAACAAAGATAAAGTAGAGAAGGAAAAAGGCAGCAGACATTAAACAAAGAACAAGACAGATAAAAGTGAGGTTGTTGCAGGTAAGACAAGAGTGGCAAGAAACAGAAGATGACTCCAATAGGAAGTGACTGTATAATAAAAGAGAATAAATAAAGGCTCTTAATGATGCTGGTACCTACCTTAGGGAAAAGAGAGGCCATTTCTGTGACTGCTGTGTGTATCTTCTCAGAACATGGGACAAAACTGTGGACAAACAACATTACAACAAACACTCTTGTGAACTCAAACCCCGTGAGAATCACGCTTGCATTTAATGGGGAGAAGTTCTTAAATGGTTGTTTGTTCTGCACATTTTTATCATCCCTATTAACACTACTGGTGGTTTTCATTGGCCTGTTGTTTCATCAAATGACATTAAAATGGAGCCAAATCAATGATGCCCCATGAAATTTGGCTAGCAATAAAATCACTACAAAAAACACCAATGGGCACTTTCGATAGCGATTGCTACTTCTGTGGTGTTACCTGTCATGTTTGAACTCCTGGGCGGCTCTCAGCAGCTCCTGGATGTTCTTGGTCACCTGCTCCGTCTTCAGGATGACGTCCTCCGTGCAGGGCAGCGTGGGGTCCGGCTCACCCCCTTCCTCGTCCAGCTCGGTGCGGCTCTCCTCTTCACTACTGCGGCCCGCCCTGCAAACATACAAAGAACCAAACACACACATTCAAAACACACCCAACATCTCATTTAAAACACACTATAATACACTAATGTTAAAGACACTACACGCTATAATACACTAATGTTAAACACACTATAATACACTAATGTTAAACACACTACACGCTATAATACACTAATGTTAAACACACTATAATACACTAATGTTAAACACGCTATAATACACTAATGTTAAACACGCTATAATACACTAATGTTAAACATGCTATAATACACTAATATACTTTGCTAAACAAAGCAAAAAACATGATCAAATCTGATGGTGCATTGCTGAAGGGATAGTTGCCAACACACCCTAGTGAGACGTCGTATGTTTGGGTGTTGTCATAGTCACTGTCCGTGCCGCTACCGGGCTTCTCTGATTTGGGGACCTGATGACAGACGGGCAAAGGGCAATGATCTAAAAGAACTCCACTAATCACAATCAACTTTTATTGGCTGTATAAAAGGAAAAAGTGTGTTCACACATAAAAGGATTTTTTTTTTGCAGTACACTATACAGACAACGATACTATTTAGCCAACAATAAATAGACTTTGTTCATAGTATATCCATATTTGAAGACACTCCATGTATGTCTACAGAGCTTAGTGAAGGACATGCAAGCACAGATGCTGGGGTCAGCAACAGACACTCACCATGTACCTGCCCACCTCAGTGGAGGCTGAGAGATGCTGGCCTCCGTAGGGACTGGGGCCACCTGGGCCCTTCCGCACCTGAGAGGTCAGGAGGAGGATACACAGGAGTCAGTGAGGTACATGATATTAATTAAACACACAGATAGAGAGAAAGAGAAAGAGAAAGAGAGAGAGAGAGAGAGAGAGAGAGAGAGAGAGAGAGAGAGAGAGAGAGAGAGAGAGCGCGAGAGAGAGCGCAGAAGAAATGCCAAGATGAGTAAGCATTAGAGGAAGAGGAGAGAGAGCAGCCGCTTCAGTTGTGCTTAAGACACAGAAACAGAAGTAAAACCAGTCTGGTGATGCCAGCCAAGCGCTGCAGTCTCAGGGTCAAGACAAAAGATTCTAAAACAGATTTATTTAAGGGCTTATGGAATCATTATAGACCAAAGTCTAACAAATAAACTTAACTTAACTTAAATCTACAGACCCATGTCTTGGGAAGACGCATGTCTTAGGAGGTTCAGCGCTTTACTGGTTTTCCAGTAGTGAAGTATTTTTACTCCCCTTGTTAAACTCAGTAAGTAAGCTTCTAGACTACTACCAGATAAGAGAAAAGTACACACACACAGACACACATACACACACATATATATATATAAAGAGGGGCACCTGGTAGATCTCTCTCAACCATTTAATACCACTGAAGGACTTTTACAGTATACTTGTGAATCACTCAATTGTAGACCTCTAACGCCACCTTGTGGTTACATAACTCACTACTCTCTTGAAGTCGCACATTTCATCACATCCGCCTCTGAATGCTTTAGACAAACACAATTGGCAGTTGACATCATAATTGAAAACTTCATAAATCATAAATATCATAAAGCATAAATATCAAGGTTACCATGCAAGTCATGTACCAACAAACAATGTACATGGAAAGACACATGGCGACTTGTGAGACATTATCAGGTAAATGCTAACCCAAGAATAACGTCTGAGAACACATACATCTCATGGATGCAAGAGATAATGGACGTGATAATAAATGTGAGGGTGTGGTTTCAGTGAACAGTTTGATGGACAGACGAGACAGATGAGACAAACAGGATGGGAGTTGGACTAAGACTTCTATGGGCCCAGCTGACCACAGCTGCCGATGAGCAGGAGAGTGCTACTTCAACACTGCCAGAGGGGTCAGGGGTCTGTCACCAATGGCTTTCATCTGCCCGATGGACATGCAGGAGAGGCCAGGAACGAAAGTTCCACAGGGCTGCTCAAGAGTGTGGTCTCTCTTGGCGAGTTCAACTGTACAACATCAAAACATCAAACAAGACCTCCGTCATCCAGGACGCCTTCTCCTGTCTAGGACACTTCCTGAAACTGTAGTAGAGAAAGACAGTTCTGGAGGTCTGTGCAGGCAGTGCATAGTGAGAGATAGTGAAGAGCTAGTGAGTTAGCCGAGACAACCACACATGTGTGTGTGTGTGTGTGGTGTGTGTGTGTGTGTGTGTGTGTGTGTGTGTGTGTGTGTATGTTTGAGGGGTGACTAGTGTGAGTGGCTCAGGTTAGCTAAGCAGCAGGGGCAGAAGCAACAGCAGCAGCAACAACAACACTTGAGTAAAGGCCCAGACTGGGGCCAAGAAAGGGAGGAACCAGACACGACACGAGACGATACGAAGCAGAATGCGGAGAAGAAAAAAGACCTACTGAAGGACTGAGAGAGAGAGAGAGAGAGAGAGAGAGAGGGAGAGGGAGAGAGGGAGGAGAGGGAGAGGGAGAGGGAGAGAGAGAGAGAGGGAGAGAGAGGGAGAGGGAGAGGGAGAGGGAGAGGGAGAGAGGGAGAGGGAGAGGGAGAGAGGAGAGAGAGGAGAGAGAGGAGAGGGGAGAGGGAGAGAGAGAGAGAGTGGAAGACAGTGTCAGAGGGCCAGGCCTGCTGTGAGTGCGCTACGGTCATTCCCGGGCCGGTGTATGAGGTCACACTTACACTGGAGGGGTTGAGGGGCTGCAGGCGGCCGGACTGGGAGTCTGCGGGGCTGAAGGGCTTGGGGGCAGCGGCGCCGGGCTCGTACATGGAGAAGGCCTGCCGGTCCCGGCGGAGGGGCATGCCGGTGGCGGTGGTGGCGGCGTTGGTGCTGGTGATGGTGCAACCCAGACCCATGCCCCCGGCTCCCCCTCCGCCCGCTATGCCCATCCCTCCTCCTCCGCTGCCCATTCCCCCTCCCCCACCCGTGCGCATCCCCCCGGCCGACCAGAGCCCCGCGCCGCTGCCCCCTGCTCCCGACATGGCCGTCCCGCCGGCCTGACACCCCCGCAGCGTGCTGTTCTCCGTCTGCATCCGCGTGATCTACAGGAGAGGGTCAGGGTTCAGGGTTCAGGGGTCAGGGTGGGGGGGGATGGGGGGAGGGGGCAAGGAGGGGAAGGTAAGGGGGTGGGAGGTCACCTTGGGTCACACATCAGTCAAACACAACACCAGGATGAGGGCAACGGTCCTACATGCTGTCACACAGGCAATGTGGCGAGGCCTCAAACCCGACAGTCAAACCGACAGGGGGAACAAGGCTGGAACAACGGACGTTGGAACAGTGGGGGTGGGGTGGGGGGTATTAGATAGATGTTCACTCAGGGTGGCTGCATTCAGGTTGGGGGGGGGGGGGGCCACTGGCATGCTTTAGAGGGGGGGGGGGGGTGGGGGGTGGGGGTTGGGGTGGGTCTTCTCTTCTCGGGTACAGAGGTGCACGTGGCCACTATTATGTGTCCCGTTCCATGCTGTTCATTAGGTTGAGAATATGCCCCTGGGTCCCTCCACACAGAGGGCATTGAGTGTGTGAATAATGGCCGCTTCACAAACAGACGAGCCGCGGTGGTGGTGGTGAAGACGTCAATACAGACAGAGACGCCAGTGGTGGCACAGAAGACAAATGGCATGGTGGAATGGGACTGACCATGGTGGACTGGAAATGGCTTCACATATATCAGCAGGGTAACAGAAACACACACTAGCAAACAATGATGACAAATCGCTCTATTAAGTGAGTGATGTGTGCGTGTGGACTGGACCAATATTCTGAGCCTGCCTCATATGAAAAATAAAAAGGATGTCATCTTTCAGTGAAAGCAGTGTATTCAGTCCTGTGGCAAACATGTGACAGTCAGTCAGTATGCGTGTGTGTGTGTGCTTGTGTGATGAATCTGTGAGTTCAGGGAGCTGGAGTAGGATATATGGTGAGTGTGTGTGTGTGTGTGTGTGTGTGTCTTGTGTACCTCCTTCTGGAGTCGGCGCAGCTCCTCGCTCAGGTTGTTGTTGACCTTCATGAGCTGCTGGACTTTGGCTTCAGAGGACGCCAGGGCCTTCTTTACCTCCAGATACTCCTGCAGGGTGATGGGCCCGTCCGACAGATCTGATGAGTCCATACTCTACATACACACACACACACACACACACAAACAAATATACAAATGACTCCATACACTACATACACACACACACACACAAATATACAAATGAGTCCATATTCTACACACACACAAATATACAAATGAGTCCATACCACACACACACACACACACACACACACACACACACACACACACACACAGAGTCCATACTCTACACATACACATGTTGGATTTGTAGCGAAGGGAGAGAGCAATGACCCCATCCAGTCTTGAACCCGGGTCTCCGGGCACTAAACCTGCTGCTTGACCGCAATGCCAAAGAGCCAGGCCCGTTGGTATGGCAGTCAGAGCGCATACTAAACTGTAGTGATGGTACTCCGTCACAGGATTCCCTAGTTGTTGCGTTGTGTTTTAGTTCTTAAGTCTGTATTGAAGATGGTCAATAAAGCTTGACTGCTGGATCAGGATCGGCGATTAGATGATGATTTATTGTAGATGGTACAATAATGAATAACAGAACACAGGCTAAGTCTCGAACAGTAAAACTGCATAGAGTCTAACAGTTGTTATTAGAAGCGGCTACTGAACTTCCCGACAGAAGATGCTCCTCGAGTCGCTTCCTTCATCCGTCTCAGAGTCAAAACCTAAGACAAAGCCTGTTATACTAAAACATACAAACGTCAATCATGTCAACGTGGCAGGTGCCAACCAGTGTACAAAAACCGGCTCTGACCAGATGGAGATACTAGCCCGAACAGAACAACATGCCGTCTCCCTCGGCCCATGTTATCACTGATTTTCCTCGGATGTTCCTAAACACTGGGCTGTATGACCTTCCTGCTGGTACACAGGCCTAAGGCACAGTTATGTACAATGGACCTCTACCCGTTGTATACTACGCACAGAAGTAACATATGAACACATCAGAATACAGTGAGAATACCCTAGAATTCTACACACACAAATATACAAATGAGACCACGCGAGTGGGCAGCCAAAAATTGTAGAAAAAACAAGAAAAAACACGACCAACAGCTTCCTACACAAATGTCTTCTCCTGCTGGAGAATCAATGGCAGTAAAAATAGTGAAGCATGCAAGACAACACTAAAACTGAGCCCCAGCATCAACACTATCACAGGCAAATCACCCTAGCATGGTGCAGCACATTCATCCTAATATGAGGCAGATATAAGTGTGCGTGTGCGTGTGCGTGTGTGGGTGGAAGCGCTGTTGGGATGGTGTACCAGGCACACACCAGACTTGTATGCCACTGAGGCTATTTGTTTTACATTTGCGATCAGGCTGCTTGCCCAAACCATGATGAATGTGGATCCATAAATGCAATCTCCTTGCAGATTGACCCATTTAACCTGGCTAATGCAATGGTGCAATTTTAATCAGTCACCAAACCACCAAGTCTGGAGGCTACATCTTGCCTACTCCAGCAATTCAGTGTCAGGATTGCCTCATTTAAAAGCTCACAGGGATTTAGCAAGTACGGTTTGTTTTTATGCAGTTTGTGAAGGTGCAGCAAAAGAACAAAACAGGAATAAACAGTGACAATAAAAAAGGAATTCAGACAGGAGGAGTCTGGACTTTATATAATTTTATACACTGCAGGGAATGAATAGGCGTGTGTGTGTGTGTGTGTGTGTGTGTCAAAGTGCACATTTTGTGAAGCCACTATCAGCACTATCTTCAATACACAAATGTTTCAATTGACTGTAAAACATATGCATTAGATGAACACATTTGAGTTGAGTTGTCCCACATGGAATAACACTTAGCTCTCACTTTGTCACTTTTTCCCACTCAAATGTAAATATATACATAAAAATACACACAAACACAAACACACACACAGAAAGAGAGCTCAGGAAATAATCCCTTCCCTCTCCAAACCCACACTAGTTCTCCCAAAAGACTGAAGGCAGAGAGATGATTGCATTTAGGCTGGATCTGCACACAGCCTCTGAAGGTGTGTGTGTGCATCTGTATACATGTATGTATGTGTGTGTGTGAGTGTGTGTGTATCTCTGTATGCATGTATGTATGTATGTGTGTGCGTGTGTGTGTGTCTGTCCGTGTGTGTATGGGTGCGTGTGTGTGTGTGTGTGTGTGTGTGTGTGTGTGTGTGTGTGTGTGGTGCTGCTCTGCTCTGCGCAGTGGCAGGCCTGATACTTCCTGACCCAGTGGGATCGTGCTCTCTTGGCGCTTCCTCCCTCCAGAAGCCGAACAATGCTCCACTGATTAGCAGCGGGAAAGAGGCGCTGAGGTCACGCTGGAAAAATGCTCTTACGCTGCCGCCATCACCCTCGCAAAGCATGCTGGGACAAGATGCGGCAAGATGACGCTCTAAACTGTGCACTGTGGTGGAGTGGCAGACGCCTCGTTTTGTAGTTTAAGAGACTTACGCAACAGGCCACGCCCACTGGCTCCAGTATATGATGTTCAGGTTTTTAATGCATACTGCGGTCCTCAGAATTGGTCTCGGTCTGCACACGCATAAGGTGCAGTCCTTGGTTCTGGTAAAAGGTCGTTGTTAAATTATACTTAGAGCTTCCGTGCTATTGAAGCAATGTAATGATTGGCTGGAATAGTGTATGACTCAATCCAAAGCACTTCATTGGTTTCCCTTTTACCGACGGACTGTCCATGAAATTTATTTAGTTTTGAGCGCACACACTAGTCTGACAGCTAGAGAAATGTGCGGAGAATTTTGCTGACAAGCAATGGATTATGAACGAGGACTGTGCCTTTTACTGTTCCTCTGGTGACTGTTATCATTCCTCCAAGCAACCAAGCAACGCTGCTGTTGTGAGGCCAACAGAGGCGAGCTCCCACACAGGCAAAATCCCACAGGAGCTTCTAACTCTTTATATGGAAACGGTTTAACCCACCTATGCTATTGCTGTGACTGTTAAGCTTGACAATAAGTAGAATGGATTATAATGGAGGATTGCACCATTCACACCTCGAGCCATTTCTTCACTTCAGTTACTGAACACCTCAGTCAGCAGAGGCACTGCTCATACTTGCACATTACACAATACACACCCTGTTGTATAATACTGAGAGATGCAGATGACGTCTCTGGAGGCCTCAGCTGGCGTCTAGCGTGGTCCTACCCCCTGGTGTCGGACTAATGCGATGTGACATGCGCGTGCTGGCGCATGCCCCTTGCTCACCTTGGCCCGGTTGTTGCGCTGCGTGTTGCTGTTGTTCTGTGTGGCCAGCTCGCTGTCCGTGTCCTCGTCCGAGGCTACGCTGTCGTAGTCATGCTGGTCGTCGTCCGCCTGGTCCAGCTCCAGTGCCTCTGTGAGGGGAAAGACATCGAGGGGAGGTTGGGTGGGGGAGAAGATGGCGGAGCCAGCTGATGCCAACAACTCTCCCCCCATCCCCCTTGACACACACACACCCCCCAACATTAACCTCCCACAGCCAGCCATCCCTCCATTAACGCCCCATAAACATCCCATAATCTCATTTTTACAATCGCATTATCTCTCTCTGTAAGAGCATACACAGTACACCCCGCCCCCTGTCTCAGGCCCAGGCGCAGTAATGGGCCAGCCAGGCTGCTCACCAGTGGGACTGCTCAGGCCTTTGCCCTGCTGCCGCCTCTTGGCGTCGCTCAGGATGTCGATGATGAGTGTGGCAAACTCACGGGCGTTGAAGCGCGCCAACTTCTGACGGCCCTGGGAGCAGAGAGCAGAGACAGAGAGAGAGAGAGAGAGAGAGAGAGAGAGAGAGAGAGAGAGAGAGAGAGAGAGAGAGAGAGAGGGAGTGGAAGACAGTGTGAGAGAGGGGAGGGGAGAAGGGGAAGAAAGACAACGAGTGAATCCTCACGTCCCATCAAGGCTTCCCCTGCTCCCATAAACCCAGTCAACAAACCCGAGTCGCGGAGGACATAAAACATGAGCCGCCAGTGTTTACACAGCGGCTGAGCGAGTGAGCTTGAGTGCGCCCTCAGCGAACACAAACACAGACCTGCTGCAGGCTGAGCCCTTATTAAAGCTGGCACTTGCGCAGTGCTGGAAACCCGTTGGTTGTGCTAACTGGCTAGCACTCCTAATTCAATCCCATGTTAAAATAAGCTCCCTTCAGGCTGGTGCTGTGGTGTCCAGGAGAGGCACCCAGGGACAAGACGAGGCTGCAGATGTGTGGACGTGTCAGCTGGGCCGGAGCCCTGAAACCCTCCCCTCTCTCCAACAGAAGCCATTCTCCTAACACGCACACACACACACATATAAACAAAGTGACCAGTCATTCCGCAGCGGGCCAATCCCATTGCAGGAAATGTGCCCGCTACGAACAAGCCAGAAAAACAGAGAGAGTGAGGGAGAGGAAGTGAGAGTTGGAGAGAGAGGGAGGGAGAGGGAGAGGGGAGGGAGGAGAGAGGAGGGAGAGAGAGAGAGAGAGAGAGAGAGTGGTGAAGGAGCTTTACCACAGGGCTCCAGCTTTACAACAGCTGGAAAACATCTTGCCAT
>NC_063203.1:20504831-20554831 GCF_017589495.1 Alosa alosa | reverse complement strand
GAGGATAGTCACAGAGAGAAAGACAAAGAGAGAGAAAGAAAGAGAGGAGAGAGTGGGAGTGGGAGAGAGAGAGAGAGAGAGAGCGAGAGAGAGAAAGAAAGAAAGAGAGAGCAATGCAGAAAGACTGCAAGAAAGAATTTCAGATCCCCACATCAACAACAGTTATCTGCTATCTTTGCTGTAATGATTACCAGAATGAAACCAGATATCAACATGGTATTCAGCAAGCGGAGAGCCATCGAACTCAGATGACCAGTATTAATGAGCCTGGACATTAGCCCTGCTCAGTCATCCTCTATCAACACAATTAAGACACAGCGCAACCTGCTGGCCAAGAAGCTACATTGCAACACTATGCTACCCTCTTAAAAAAATACAACTGACATCAAAGTGACAACAAAGGCACTGCCAGCCAGGCAACAAAGTTATTTAGTCATACAACAAGCCAGTGGTAAACAACATTTAGTCCTCCAAAATGAATAAACACACATGCATGTACAGACACAAACACAAACTCCATACCTGTCAGCCATCTGTGGGATGATGTAATGCCCATTCTTGTGATCTGCAGGATGAATAAAAGACACAGAACCGCTCGAGAGACTCAAGTATGTGCCACATCGTAAAAAAATCCTCTGTGTGTGTGTGTGTGTTAACTTAAATATGTTCTCTGTGAGCTTCTCCATGGCTGATGAGGCTGAGCCATCTGGGGTTGCGTTTGAGGGGGCCATGAAAGTTTAATGAGGCCACGGCTAAACTTAGAAGACATGCACTGCTAACATACAACATGCACGACAGCCTACGCACACACACACACATACACACACACACACACAAAAAAAGAAGACCACTAACACAACCTGAGTGTGGATCACAGCACATCTCAAATCTGCTGCATGTTTGTGCATAATTAAACCGTGACGAGACACACAATCTTCAACTCCTATAAGGGGCAGTGCTGTGCTCACCTGGGCGCCGTCCACACAGGTAGAAGGCCAGTCTGTCTGTGAGCTCGTACTGACACTCCACCAGTCGCTCAGCCAGCTCCACCTGGCCTGCTTGCCTGCGGCGGGCACAACAGACATGAGTCAACAGGGACACTCAGGAGAACATCAGAGAGCATGTGCGAGAGACTGACATGCAGGCGGATGGAACGAGACAAAGTAGTTTCCATTCCACTCTGGTAAATGACCTCATAAAAAAGTACTTAGGCATGTCATCGTGTCATCGATAACACTTTGCAAATCCCAAGAGTACATTGTATATCTATGACTCTTTCATGCTTAATAATACAACGTACACAACGGTAACGAAACTTTGCTACCGGTGTGTACATTGTATTATTAAAGGTGCTCTAAGCGATGCTGGGCAACGTCACTTCTGTTGACTTTCAAACAAAACAGAGAGCTAGCTCACTACTTCCTCCCCCTCCCTCCCGTGCTGCACCCGTGCAATTGAAACTCTCCTAAACGCGCATCTTGTCTGTGATTTGCTGGATCAGTTTGTTAGGTTTGCCCAGGTTGTTTTTGTTGCCGTTCTTGGAGCCTGGGCTGTCCAACGAGATCGCGTTTTTTTTACAGTATATTCAGGACACAGACAGATAGCGGTTGGTTAGGTGCTGTTCGCATTAAGTGACATAAAATGTTTTGTTGCCTAAAAAACGCGTGGCATCGCTTAGAGCACCTTTAAGCATGAAAGAGTCATAGATATACAAGCTTCTTTGTAACGCTATATACTGTGCTGGGAAATTAATTTAGTGATGAGTTCATTGTATATCAATCAACAGATTAAAAGCAATATGGGCATCGGTGGAAGAGTGCTGCACCTGGCGTAGTCTATAGGCGTGCGACCGTTGATGTCTGGGGCTCCAGGGTCCGCTCCATAGACCACCAGCAGCTCCGCTTGCAACACCTGCCCTGCCTTGGCAGCAACGTGCAGAGGGGTGGTGCCCTTCTCCTGCACAGACACCCAGACATGGACAAACAGAGAGGGGTGGGGTGGGGGGTGGGGGTAAACGTATGAGCTACTGTAGAAAGCAAAGTGTTTATGTGTTGATTAATTGTGTGATATGCACATGCATATGTGTGTGTCTAATCTAATCTAGCACACACATAATGTTGAAATAGGACATCCATAATGGCAGCTTGGTGACTAAAACAGCAGTGGGTAAACATGTATGAAGGCCATTGGAGGTGAGCATTAATAGGCCAGATCTGTTTACAGCTAGGGTCCCAGCAGGCAGTGATTAACAGGGCCGGGGTAAAGGTCAACGAGAGGCCAAAGGTCAGACGTCTTACCGGGTGGAAGAAGTTGGCCTGCGCCCCCAGAGACAGCAGCCGCAGACACGTCTCCAGGCTACCCGTCCTCACACTGGAGTGCAGTTGCTGAAGGAGGGAAGTAAAAGATGTGAGTGAGAGAGAGAGAGAGGGGGAGAGAAAGAGAGGAGGAGGAGAGGAGAGGAAGAAAAAAGAAATGTGGGGTGAATGCTCTCATTACAGGCTGCTTCAACAGGGCGGGGGGGCGAGCACATTATTCATGGCCACACCGTCATTAAAGAGCCTCCTACGGCGGACGTCCTGTTAAAGAGCTCAGTGGGAGTCAACCCATCAGCACGACACTCAGAGAGAGGGGAGAGAGAGTGAGAGAGAGAGAGAGAGAGAGAGAGAGAGAGAGAGAGAGAGAGAGAGAGAGAGAGAGAGAGAGTGAGGGAGAGAGAGAGAGGGGGTTTGAGGAGGGGAGAGAGAGAGAGAGAGGGGAGAGAGAGAGAGAGAGTGAGGGAGAGAGAGAGAGTGAGAGAGTAAGGGAGAGAGAAAGAGAGAGAGAGAGTGAGGGAGAGAGAGGGGGGGGGTTTGAGTGAGGGAGAGAGAGAGAGGGGAGAGAGAGAGAGAGAGAGAGAGAGAGAGAGAGAGAGAGAGAGAGAGAGAGGGGGAGAGAGAGAGCGAGGGAGAGAGAAAGAGAGAGAGAGTGAGGGAGAGAGGGGGGGGATTTGAGTGAGGGAGAGAGAGAGAGAGAGGAAAGATAACGCAAGAGCGAAAAGGACAGAAACAAAGGAGGAGGAGAGACTAAGGAGACAGAGAAAGAGTGGGCGGCTTAAATGACAAAACAAGAGACAGAAGGGCAGAGAAAAGAGAGAAACACTTGGGGCGAAACAAGGATGGAGAGAGACAGGAAAAGAAGTCCGACAAAGGAGAGGGCCGGAAGCAGGACAAAACCAGAGGGAACAGAGGAAGGAGTCCAGAGGGTGACAGGGCTTAGAGGAGAAGAAGGCCGGTGTGACTGAGCGGCGCCCCTGACTGAGCGGAGGCTCATTGAGCTCTCTCTCCTCCGCTGGCTCCAGCTCACCTTGCTCAGGTCCTTGGTGGTGACTCCGTCATCGTCACGACAGGGCAGCTTATGGACGAACGCCAGCATCTGGTACTTGGCACGGATGAACTCTGACTTTGTGGGACTGGGAAGAGGAGGAGAATTTGATACGCTGTCAAACATATGAATGTTCACTATGTTCAATACTACAAGTCATACTTTATGCATTTTTATTAACTACTTAAATATCAGTAAATTACCAAAGTTATATAGTCATAACCAATGTACCTTTGGCCACAGATGTCTTTACCTGCCATGTGATGTGAATGAAAGGTAAATCAAATTAATTTGGTAGGGAAAAGACTCACATGCTAAAGCAAGTCAAGTATGACTACCAGGTGCTGTTCTACTCAACTCATGGCTGTCATATACATTAACTATTACACAGCACCATACTGTTGTACACTTGCACTAGAGCCACGTTATCATCACTGCACTGCATGATAGGCACCACTGCTGAGAAGAATGCCGTCTGAATAACTGGAAGCAGCAATAAGAATAGTTAAAGTGCCATGACAGACACGACAGTTAAGCTGTTTCATGAATACTGAGCAAAACACTAGGGCAGGGTACGTGGGTCCCCGTACTTCATGCTGTAATGTATAATGCTGAAGTCTTACACAGACTTGATTTACAATATTATCCAAGATTTCCATTTCATGGAAGCAACATCAGATGCAACAGATCTTATTCATTTATTTCATCTAAAGCTTACATGCAGTATGTAATTCATTACAAGGGCCAGTCTCCCCAGAGCTCCCCTAGCTCACGGGGTGGGGCACAATGGTGGCACCAGGGAATTGAACCCACAACATTTCTGGCTACTGCATGCATCCTCCTTACCACAACCCAACACCCCCCCCCCACACACACACACACACACACACACACACACACACACACACACACACACACACACACACACACACACACGTCTGTAAATGTATGTTTTTCACCTTATACATAGCAGCAACAGCAGAGCCCAATCCTTTTCTGGGTTTGGTAGAAAGTGATGATCATAACCTTGTGAGGGACAAATTCTGTTCATCCAAACCATGTTGGTTTCTGATGGTACAACAAGATTATCATGAAAACAATGGCTCTATAAAACGAGATAAACCTTAAACATGGCTTATTTGTCGACATCAGAAACCAACATGGTTTGGATGAACAGAATTTGTCCCTCACAAGGTTATGATCATCACTTTCTACCAAACCCAGAAAAGGATTGGGCTCTGCTGTTGCTGATAGATTAGTCTTCATCATAGCAATAGACCAAACTGGCTGATTACCATGATGTGACTAAAAATAGGCTTTCTTTTCATTGTGAGTATGTGACGAAGGTCTGGAAGTCTGAGGTCTGACTGAAGCTTTTCAAAAGGGTCTGCATTCTGATTACATGACGATGTAAAGCTTTTTCAAAAGATTGCACTTTTAAGATTTTTAAGTAAACTTTTAAGGATGGTGAAAAAACAAGATATCTAACCTGATGTCTGCTATGCATAGTCACATATGAGTGAAATAAGCGCTGCTGGACTTTAAAAGACCCCTCGAATTTAGCTGCTGAGTCTCAGTTGTTAGGGGGACATGGCCAGAGAGCAGGAAATCAAACAACTGTTCATTATCATATGAGGAAGCAAAACAAGCACTGGTTCATCTTAAGCAGCCTCTTTGTTGTGACTGTGCCAGTCACGCTGTGCTAGCCAGTTAACAAAACTTGTGAGGTGCACACCCTGCCACCCTGACACCAAAGCGTACCAAGTGCCGGTGAAACGTCGCCCCTTTTTGGGGCGTGGCGCTGTGTGCAAGGCTGGTAACAGTGATTATAAAACTGCACTGTGCTTTCTCACCACCATTTTTAAGCTACTGTATGTACCCAGTTCTGTTTGGATAAGACAATTAGAACTCCATGTCCAGGACAGATTAAACTAAATTACAGACCAACGTGTGCTGTCCATGTAATAAAATACACCTCATGAACCTCCCAACAGATCAATACTGGCTCACTACACTACACTCGTATTTCTTGGGCTTAACTCCCCATTAATCTAACCTGGCCGTGGTCCCTTTGTGTGTGTGTGTGTGTGTGTGTGTGTGTGTGTGTGTGTGTGTGTGTGTGTGTGTGTGTGTGTGTGTGTGTGTTAGGTGGCTTTAGGTAATGTAGGGGTGAGGGTGAGAAAGACTCACTGGACTTTGTCTTGTGGGTTGGGTTTCCTGCGTCCACTCTGCACCTGTGCAGGGTCCAGCAGGGAGTGCTCCCAGATGGAGTTCGCACCGTTACTGGCCAGGGTCTGCACCATCTAAATACACACACATCCAGAGAAGTCATAAACAAGATAATCTCAACAAAATGTATTTTGGAAATTGATCTTAATGCCTAAATTAAAGCAATGAGGATAAATCCAGCCTTTAGGGACACCAATTTTCTTTGTGAATGAATAATGTATTGTAAATAAATAAATGTTCTTCCTTAAAATACAGGGAGTCATAAGTATACATCCATATGTTAAATTCCCATAGAGGCAGGCAGATTTTTATTTTTAAAGGCCGGTTATTTCGTGGATCTAGGATACTATGCATCCTGATAAAGTTCCCTTGGCCATTGGAAATAAAATAGCCCCACATTACATACCCTTCACCATACCTAGAGATTGGCATGGTTTTATTTCAGTTAGCCTAATAGCTGGTTTGATTTGCATTGCGAGATGATCTTATGGAAAGTACCCCATGCATCGTGAGATATGTACAATGGACAATGTTTATCCCTTTAAATGTATGTACCTGTTTTATGACCATGATTGCATTTTGTGTGTGTGTGTGTTCCGCCTACCTGCAGCAGCGCAGGGGGCCAGCCACTGTGCCGCAGGTGCTTGACGATGGATATGTGTCGCCCCAGGCTGCGGTGCACTGAGCAGCATTCATCACAGATCAGCACCCCCCTGTTAATGCTGGTCCACCCTGGGTCTGAGACAGACACAGACAGAGACAGAGACAGAGAGGACAGATGGAGGATTTAGCCCAGTGCAATCAGCAGACCACCCTATTAACTTCATGAGCATCCCCGCCACTAAGAGCCAGTAAGCCGGGGGGCACCACGAGTAGCCGAGCCACCCCATACTGTGCTCAGCTAGCTGGGGCTCCGCTATTAAAGACTCCATATGAATTAGACTTGGCGTTACATTACTACAGCAGTCACAATGAGTCACCGTGGTATGGGGGGTGGACGAGGGGACCAGCCGTGGACAGAACTGGAGCGGAATGGGCCCAGGGGAGTAGCAGGTTACGCTCAGGTGAGAGTGGGCTGACCATGGACAGACGTGACGTCTCTGCGCTGCCAGGCACCTCGGTGCCTCCTGCTTCCTGCTAAATTTAACCAGCCACAATCATCCACCGTGCACATTTAGCTAAGTCCCAAGGCAGGGGATGATGCTCCACCCCACCACCTTATCCACCTGATGGTGGAGAGGGACCGATATGTGATGTCTCAGAGATTGTCATACGTCACTCCGTGAGCAACCTTGAAAGATTACATTCTTCAACATTTGAGTCATGATGAAGTGGAAAAAAAATAATGCATGGATACACCACAAAAGTAAACTGGAGTGTCTGAATGGCAAAAGAAACAGGCATTAAACGACAACCTCGTATCTCCATAATCACACACACACACACACACTCACAAGTGAACATACACACACAGACACATAAAACACATACACTCACAAGCGAAAACACACACAGAGAAGCACACAAAAACAAACACACACATGCACACTCATTTACATACACAAAAGTTACAAGAGTAGGGGATGGAGTAGGATATGGAGACAAATTGACAAGCGTGATCAGGGCTTAAATTTCACTGCGGGATTGCGGGTATTGCGCATAATTTGTTCAAGTCCCGCAACTCTAGCCATCATGATGCGAGAAATTCCCGCATACACTTTTACAGCCTGTCTGATGACGTTAATATAGCCTAATCATTAAGTGGCGAGTTGAATTGAACATAGCCTCATGCAGACGCACACACACACGGAGAGAGAGAGAGAGAACCACTTTGCGCTTACGCAAATAGGCTACGCTACCATGGGAAACTTTTACATCTGGAAAGAGCTCCTTGGTAACGATCCTGCTAGCTCAGGTCACGTCAACACTTGATCCCAGAAAGATTGTCTTCGACATGTTAGTTTTTTGAACATTTATTGTATCTAATGACATAGAAAACATAATAATTTGCATACACATACCGCACTATGCACAACTTTTATTCACTAGCGACTGTAGCCTAAAACCGTCAGGTTGAAGGGGGGCTAATTACTCCATAGAATTACTCTCACGTATTTTCTTAAAGTGACAGGCACTCAATTACACCTACTCATCAGCAATGTGCACTCAATTGGACCTACACACCACATTAAAGATATGCCTAAGTGTTATAGGTTAAACGTCAATATGAGGCATTCAAATTACTAAATATGTTTAGCTACTAGTAATTACTAGTAAAATGCTAAATGCATTATTAAATAAATACACTCTATATGAATTAAAAAATATATGATAGAAACATATCACATAAGCTATAATTTTCAGTGTGTGTTTGTGTGTGTGGAGAGAGTCAAGCAGAATCTAGGATGTCCACTGTTGTGAATGATCCCACTACAGTATATATTACTGATGACATCAGGGTGGTGGGGGCCCCAAAATCAAACACTTTTTTAAAAAAAGTATCGAAGTATTGAAATCGCAATTCTTGACTTGGTATCAGAATCGACCCCCCCTCCCCCCCAAATTGTGTAAATCCCCCCTACATGAATAACCTAAGGGGGGAATTCCCCCCCATTTTGAAAAAATGAATTTTAAGCCCTGGTGATTTCTTTTTGCGGAGAGAATGCGCAGGTCATATTTTGTACCGATTTGCGGTACATCTAGTTCCTAATAGAAACAGTCAAAGGGGATGAGCAAAGTGGGCTGGGAGATACGGCCCTTAGTCATCACACTGCGGGGGAAAAAGGGACACAAAAAGAACACCAATGATTAAAACATCAGCTCTCGCAGAAAAGCAAAGCTACTTAGGCTGCACTCAAGCTGATGCCCAGCAGATCAGAGGGGATCTCTGCCGGCCCAGAGGAGCTGCTTTAGCTTGTGTGTGTCTGTGTAGTGTGTGTGTGTGTGTGTTCTGTGCAGTTTGTGTGTGAGGAAAGAGAAAGAGAGAGAGAGAGAGAGAGAGAGAGAGATGCACCACAGAATAATGGAGTGGGCGCGCTCTCCCTTTAATTTGCGGTAAAAAGTTAAAGCCTCTCATCATTCACGCTTCATAGAAGGATGATCCCACCACTGCTATCTCGCTTCATAGAAGGATGATCCCACCACTGCTATCTCGCTTCATAGAAGGATGATCCCACCACTGCTATCTCTATCTCTTCCTTCTTTCCCCACCCTGCCCTGCTCTTGCACCCCCCACTATCTCTCTTAGTTCCCACTTACTGTGTGCACATAATGTGATCTCTCTCTCTCTCACACACACACACACACACACACTCACATACACATACTCATACTCACACACACACACACACACACACACACAGACTCCCAGCATATGGTGCTGTTCCACTCTTCCCGTCCAAGCATGATTGGAAAAATCGCTTTTTCCTTTATCTCCCCCCCCCCCAACCCACCCGCCTCCTATTATTCAGTGTTTCTGTTGAGTGGAAACCAAAACACCAGAGGCTGTCCTCGAGTAGCTGACTGTCTACTTTCAGTCATCCAAACAACGCACAGAAAAACTTCCATTCTAGCTGTGCCGGTGGGTCAACCCTAGCCTGACAAAACACCCTTGGACTGAAGAGAGAGCTACTTCTGGCTGTCATGAATCTGCTACAGGGCCACTGGTGAATGCTGTTGTGTGGCCGAGGGGATTGGAAGAAAAGAAGGAGAGCCATGCAAGTAGCGGCCGCAGCAGCTATAGGCTAAGTACAATGCAGGTGACTGCGGAGTGGCTGGAGAGAGCAGGTAGCCGCAGAGGCCATAATAGAGGCTCGTAAATCAGCAAGGCCAGGGACAGCACAGAGGAACCGGAAAACAACACACACACATTCCTGAAGGCAGAGCAGCAGCTGTGAGGGAGAAGGAGCAGCTGCCACCCCACACACACACACACACACACACACAACACCCCCATCCCACTGCCACCCCATGTCCCCCATCTTCACTCCTCATGGGGCCCAATGGACAAGGCCAAGGCTAGGCAATCAGAGAGATCCTCAGCACCAGGGCAGATCTGACTATAGCACTGTGTCCAGCAATACTGTAGTAGTTGAGAGATACAGTACTGTTTGATAAATGACATTTGGTAATTAATGCAATGAGGCCAAATATATCGGAAAAACAATCCTGGTATAAAGACACGATTTGTACCGAATGAGATTAGTGAACACATTGGAATGATAATGTAACACAATTTGCAATGTTGTGGGCATTGTACATCGGGGGTTAGAGAGTGGTTACTGTTGTGCTAAGGAGAAGTCTTCGTGGTGGTCTTCTTAAAACGCGAATCAATCTGCTGACGCGTATGCCCAGCAGTCTGACTCTGATGTGGGATTTGGAAACTAATGAACTGGCAGGACACCCAGACAGAATTGTGGCCTAAGCCAATTAGTCTGTTGTTAACTGAAAAACAGTACAATCCTAATCCAACTTAGACTGCGCTGGAGTCAATAGTGCTGAATGATATTACACCGATGACTACAGACTGGGAGAATTGGCAATGCAAGAGTAGCACAATGGTAAAAAAAGGAAACCCAGTAAAACTCAATCCAGTCAGTCAGCCAGCTGAAAATGATGTCTACAGAAGACAAAATACAATAGAGTTGACTAATACATCTGAAAATATCACCAAGACGATTTAGTAATCAATGTTAGCTAATGACATGTTACACACATCCTACAATTATAGTAAGCTATATAACTACTGGTAGGCTACTTCATTTACTAGCATCAAAGGTCAACCAACCCCTTCTATCTCCATGCTCTCATTGCCAAGCTGACAAAATTATGTAAAACACCCTTTATAAAGTCTTTAGTACGTCAGACCTCAGCGAGTGTTGTCGAAAAATGCCTTCTGATTCACAGGGTAGGTAAACGTTACTGAACCATGAAATCAACTACTGCTTCAAGTCAGCAAGTAACAAACGTTGCTCATTTTGAAAAATGTAACTTTAAGTTACACAGGTAAAGTAACGTCGGCGAGTAACGATTGGCAGCTACACGGCTAGCTAACCATAATGCTAATAAGCTATACGTGACTACTTCTCTCTTTGTCAAACATTTGGTAAATATGAGCATACTGCACTGACTCGTGGAAAGCTATTTCAAGTTACCTAACGTTACTGACGGTAACGTTAATTTAACAGTGAGAAATAAAACAAGCGGTTTTACTCACACTGTATAGCTATGCTACCACTTTAGGTGAATCAGTTGGCTCCCAAGCTAACGTTAACTATGCTGGATAACTAAGTTACAGGCCTTTGAAAAGCAAGCGCACTTGTATTATTTCAGACAGCTAATGTTAGTTAATAAATGAACCTTAATTAGCAACCGTGCATACATCAGACCACGGTAGCTTGTATAGGTTTACTCTGGGTTTAGCTGCTACTGCAGCTTGCCAGCTACCAAGCGAGTATTCCTGTTTGTAAATCTGGGTTAACATTAGCTAGCCAGTGTTGGGTAGCTTGGTGACTTCCACACAGAAGAAAACAAAACCGCTGCGTTGTCTAGACAGCTGCAGAGGATGTGTATGTGGTTTTACAAATACTTCCAGAACTGCAAAAAAACCTGTTAGGTAGTTTATGTTCCTTCCTACACAACCAATGGCCAATGTGACTGATACATTAGCTAACAACCAAGCTAGCAACATATTAGCTGTTAGCCAGGTATACGATAAATCTTTCTGATTAGTCCAGTGACATGTAAACACGAGCGAAATAGCTCTCTAATCAGGTATTTGGCCTGCAAACATTACATTACTCAAAACTGTCATCTACAACATATAAAAGAACAAACAGCTGCTTTTTAAAACGTGTCGCCTATGGCTCTACGCCATTTTCCTGCAAGGTTGATCCAGGATTGTTGCGGCGGATACAGGCCTCCTTATCCACCTCCTTGTCGCTTATTTGGGACTATTTCTCCCATGAACGCCCTTATTCAATATGTCAGTGTTATCTTACCTGGCGCACTGCAGTCCGCACATACTTCGCTTCTTTGGACTTTCCTAGACATTTCCCCAAGTTTACTTTATCCGTGACTATCCAGATTATTCCTCAGTGTTGATGCTCGCCCTTCCCAAGAGCGACGTCTGCAGTTGTCTGATGCCGTCCCGAATCCCCGGAAGCCGGCGACGAGAACTGTGGTATTCCGGGCTGTCACCCCCTGTTCTTGCTACCTTTCGCCTTGTTTAGCTCATGAAACAATGCCTTATGTTACTTCACTACGAGGAAAGGACGGAAAGGAAAAAATGCAAGAACAAAGGTTGCTGGTCCTCTGGCTATTTCAGGACTTCTGGCAGGCTACACTTGGATTGTTTCTCATGCTAAGTTATAGCTCCAGCCTCCAATTCGAACACGTCCACTTTTACATTGACAAGAAAAAGGGTGGGGGTCATAAAAGTATTCACAGATGCACCCAACACACGGCATATTAAAATGCATGGCACTTTCATGTAGGTGGTGCCGTTCCCACTCTGTCGCGGTGCTGCTGTGGCGCTCTATGCTCATCTGTCGATGCCAGTGGGGCTTTAGCGATGGGCGTGATAGTGCTTGATTGACTGAGAAACTGAGAGCGCAAGAAGACCTTGATATCGCATTGGCGGTTCAAGTAATTATGCGTAATGACACATTAATTACCGAAATAATGCAACGGCATGCATGTTAAAAGCAGTTATCTGAGGGTAACGTTATAGGCAAATACTTTAAGTTTTAGGCAATGGATCATTTTCATTTCTTGCCTGGCTATTCTTTAACAGGTTGACATTTTCTCTGGGTAAAGGCAGTGTCATTTCACATGGTCTTCGAAGAGGCAACCCCTCAAGAGGGTTTAGGCTAGACTACATGCCTGTCAAAAAACTATTGGCTGTGACTGTGTGGTTGGCAATTACATACACCAAGCAGTCGTGATAGTCTCGACCGAGCTGCATCATACTCAATCAGACCATCGCCGTTAAAAGGGATGGGGAGCTGCACACTCGCGTCAGTTGTGAGCTAAGGCGGAGAGCGAGAAAAGATAGGGCAGCCTATACTACACAAAGAGGTTTGGGAGAATGCACGAGAACCACGAAGACACAGCTCCCTGTAACATCATAGGCTATTAGAATCCCAAAATTAGCGTAGGCTATTTTATCACCAGAAAGCCATCAACGTTATGCTGAAGGGATTTTGCGTATGGGCTGGACCAGAAATACCTCGCAATTCAACCATAGCAATAAAAAAAGCTTTTCGACCATTTTAAAAAGTGATTAATCTGTGCAGTCGACCAAGCTGAGAAACCAATTGGGAGCAATCGACAAACTATGCACCGAAGATGATCTCCGCTAAGCAAAGTCCGGACAACAGTCGCTACCCTCTGCACTACCTGGTGTGGCACAACAAACACCGGCAGCTGGAGAAAGAGCTATCAGCCGGCGAGCAGGTGAGCACAGGCACGGAGCGAGCATCTACCAGTCGATGTTTGTATCCTAATAGTTGGTTCATGGGTGGGTCATGTCTGACAGGACGGGAAGGTGTGCTATGCTACCGTGTATGGAGGAGCATTTAGCCCCAATTTATTTTCAAGTGATGTTCGAAGTAGCCAAGTCTGACATATCGACTAGTTTCTGCCTATTTCCCAGCAGTTACAGCAGGTCTGTTCAGAATCGACTTGGTATCATTGTGGAGACTGTGGAGATTTCTTCTATATCACTTTCTACCCATTTGTGTAGGCGAGATACTTGCAAAATTCTTCTTTCTAGGCCTAATTGTGACAATTGCAGCACCCACAATTGCGATGTGGCCATTGTGTCATTAATTCTGCAGACTAGGCTCTCTGAATTCAACCATCTCCACCAGTACCCACCCTGTTCATTCAATCATTGTTTGATTAACATGGGTTAGGCTACGCTGCGGTGTTGTCATGCCAGGATACCTGTCAGCGTTGCGACACAAAATGTCAGACTAGTGACAGTTGTATTTGTACAGAACGTGCAATAGCGACTTCAAGGTTTAGGCTAATAACGAAGTTATCTTTAACAGTGTTGTTATCCTAAATAGTGACAGTGAAAGGCACGTTGGGATGCAGCCATCCAGGCTATATCACTAGGTAGGCTACTTTTCTATAAAGGTTATGTTGTCATGCACAATAGGCTACCGAGTCAGTCAGTATTACAAAAGCTAGGCAGATGGGTATATCTTTAAAAAAATAAGCCACAGGACAGACTAGTAGGTGTACTTCATTATAGAAGCTATGCCAAACTTGGCGAGTGGAGTTTCAACAGCCTGACCTGATTGCATATGCAATACCACGATATTCTGCTTTTGATTAGTTTCATTGCAATGAATAGCCTACAGTATTCTATTTACTATTTATTTTGTTTACTGTTTACTACATGGAACATATTTATTCTCTGTATAATGGTCAATATCCATCCTAACCAAGTCATCAATTACACCAGTCAAGACATGAACAGCACCATAACTAGTTCAAACAATTCACACACAGGCCTAGGGCCTTATTTGTGCAACGACCTAAGTCTTACTAAACTAATTTAATAATTTAGCAAAGGTGCATTTTAGCTTAATGTGGACAAGATCTTCTACAAACATTGATGTGTCTCCTCAATTCTCCTACATGCCACACGATAGATGTAATTCATGCATGAAAACATTTGATAGACTTTGCACTTTATACCTGCCATTTAGAGTAGGGTTCATGATTTGTGAGAGTCTGAGTCATTGTTTGGTTAGGTCACACCTAGGCCAAATCTAGAAATACAGCTTAAATTACCATACATATCCGAGCGTAGGCTCTGACACACATGCAAGGAAGAACTTGAGAACACCAGTGAGCTTGTGGGATTGGATCTCAATCCATCTGAGTGTCATTATTGAGCTCTAAATCTGGCTGCAGCACAGTGCTTCTTCACACAGAAAGTGAAGAAAAGTCAGCACCCCGCCACACACACACACACACACACACACATCTTTCACCTTCCCATGACAATGAAAGATTGATGCTGTTTTAAACCCTGTGATATGGGTGATAATTTCCACCCTAACCCTGTTGATTATCGGGCTCCCTCTGTCTTCCAGATTTACAGGATGCTGACAGTGTAATCTTGCCCCTCTGTTGGCACAGATAGCATACACTCCAGTGATGAATGTATGGGCAAGAGATTCATGGTGTGAATGCTGTAGACCCGTGACTGTCCATGGTGGAATAAGGGCGAAGATCTCTGTGGGGGATTTTGGGAGTGTGTGTGTGTGTGTTTGGGGGGGGTCGATACTGTCATGATTGCTCACTTCAGGACTTAAAGAAAAGCAGAATAGGGCGAGTGAAAGGAAGAGAGGGAACATGAGGGACAGACAGAGAGAGAGAGAGGGCATGGTGCCAACCAGTTAAGGAAAACAAAGATGCTGCACCAGCATGCCAGGATGTGTTCTTGGTATAGGGTAACAATAAAGAGACAGACAAGCACAAAATACTGAAAGCAGAGGAAGAGCATCAGCAGAAAAAAAAAGACGAAGAACAGACTGGGTAGAAGTGAAGAAAAAAAAGAGGTGTGCAGGAGAGAATGGAGCTCATTTTGTAGCTTGCTTTGACAGTATCATAAAACAAGAGTACAGGAACTGGGGACAGCTGACCACAAGGAAGTGAAAAGAGGAAGCAATGTGGTGGGGAGAAAAACAGCAGGGAATGGAAAGAGTGAGCGAGTGATGAGAGAGTGATGAAAACGTAACTGTGTTACCTAGGCATACACTCATGATCAACAGCCCGCAGTCGGTGCATAGCCCAGAAATGAGCCCTGGAAATGCTGCTCCGACGTGAGAGAAATAGTTAGACACTGTGAGTGGTGTTTTAATGTGAAGTCAGCAGTACTGAGTAATGTGACATCATCCCAGTAGGGGATGAGGGGGGGGGTCCTCCCTCTCCTCCATATTTTACCAGGCATCTTGCAGAGCCTCCTACTCCTGTTTTTTCCACACTCAATTATTCTACTTTTCCCCAGTGGTCTGCACTCTTTAATTTATTCTGGCTAAAGTCTGTAAGCCCCCACCACACATTCATATACACACACGCACACGCACACACAAAAAGCTGCACTTTCCTACATTTGGTTGCCAGTGAAATTCAATACTAATTGTAGCTGAGCCACTTTCCTAGGCCTTGGGCAGAAGGTTGGTGTAGTGGGTAGAGATGTAGTTAACTCAAGGAAGCTTTTAGCCGTGTGTGAGTGACTGTAATACACAGTAAGTGTTTCCAAGGCTGGAAGAAAATGAGTTTCCCAAATACTACATTAGATTGTGGAAAGCAGAAGATATCTCAAGCCTATTTAATCTCATTATAGCAAAAATGTATCAATAGATGAAAACATGATAATGCCTACTGTGGGAAATGTGTCCTTAGTCATGGTTCTTGGAATGCACTGCATGGGAGCATCATGCATTCACAGTAGCTTACATATAACATTTTCCGGAATTGGCAGCTGAGCTGAGGAATACAACTTCCTCATGGGCAATAGAGGCTGCATTTCAATACTTTGCATGGGTGTTTGTTTTAAAGGTCTTACTAGGTTCCCCCCATTTAAATTTGATTATGCAAAACCGGTCTGTCCGCATGAAGAGAACAACACAAAGAAGTCTGAACAATGTTGTGGATTTACCCTGTCTTGACAGACATTTGGGTTGATGGAGTTCATTTTTGGCTCTTTTGTATCATTACTTCCCTAGAAACTGTCTTATCTCTTTGCAGCAGCTATAATGGGATGCCATTGGTCAGAGAATCAGAGCACTGATGCCGTCATAGAATATTGTATCAATAGCAGAAAGCAAGTCAGTTGGATAGTGATGCAGCCAAGTTGCCACAGGATGTACAGTATGTTAATGAACAAAACCTTGAAATCATTGCTATAATACATTTGTTTTTGCTGAACCTCCCTTTGAGAAATATCCTGATTGTTGCAGAATTCGCTTAAAGCCACAGCATGACTGGATGTACTTCAAGCCAAAACCAACATATACCTACGTATTAAACAACCTGAGAGCTATGGCTTACCCAGGTCACTTCAGGAGTACTCCTGATCTAAAAACAACTTGTCACTCTTGAAACAGTAGATACTTGGTGCAGTGTTCTTTCAGAGATCAGCGGTTATTCCTGAAGTTACCTGGACAAGCCAATAACCTCACTCTGTAGTACCATCCTCTGGGCAGCATAACAAAAAGTGTTTCCCCTCAGAGATTTCTCAGTGTTGGCTCTTAACTAATCACAATCTCAGAGGAGCTAAAAGATTGGATGTGGGCTTTCTGGACACCAGTCAAACACCCCAGCACAACCAAAGGGCTGCTATACATCAGAGGAGGGAGAGGACCAAAGGGCACTGATGTTGACAGGTAGATGTTGATTGGTTAGCAGGCCTTGCACACAGGCTTTTTTAGAAGTTGTCCTCTCTCCTATGGACCCTTTCAAGAGAGTTCCATTATCAGCATCATAGTTGGCCCCACAAGGCTTCCGTTTTAACATTCCATATGTTATCTTAATGCAGAGGAAGTAGATTGGGAACCAAATAGTCTATGGGACCTGACCTCACACCTTGTCATGTCATCACTCAGCTCACATGGCTTGCTGCTCCATTCCCAAGAGTTCTTGTCTGTTAGCATATATAGTATATAGAGTGAAAACCTGGGTCTCAAAATTATTCATGGAAGTATGGAAATCATTTCCTGCCAGGCTAAGTGGGTTTTACTGCAAGTGCTGAATGTGTGTTATTTATTCCTGGTGTGTATGTAAAATATACTTTTATGTACCCGTGTCAGCTCAGAAGGCAGTACCTACCTGTTATTTAACCGCATGCTTTGTCCTAAGATGCTACACAAACAAACACACACACACACACACACACACACACACACACACACATATGTGCATGGATGATCGTCCTACTCCCACACACACGCACAATTTTGGCTCACAATGAAAGATTGATGCTGGCTTAAGTAGCTGCCAGAGAACATTAGTTGAGGCAGAGAGAGTGCAGGGCCAGATGCTACAGACAAAGATGACTATCAATAATGCAGCTCCCAACCAGGAAAGCCACTGAGACTGGAGGCCAAGACGGTGGGGTGGGGGGGGGGCGCTGAGGCCCTCAAGGTGTCTGTGAAGAGGAGGGACCCCCAGCATGATGTAACATTCTCATGGGTATGACTCTTTGGGGGTGTCTGTTGGTATAGTTGCATGCATTGTGGCATGTGTCGGGTCAGTTTAACATTGTTCACATATGACATAAGCATGTATGCCACTTTGTTAGTGGTATTACCTGTTTACACAGTGAGTGTTGTAACCAGCCCTTTATTATTTATGGCTACTGCAAGCCCATCCTATTTCAGATAAAAAAATCCACAAAAATGTCTTGCTTGACATTGGACGCTGTCTCTGAGCATTTTCCACATTTCATTGTGGCGATGGCATTATATTTTGCCTAATGTGCACACAGTGTATTGATTTGTGTGTGGATTCTGTCTATGTCTGGTGTAGAGTGCACACAGGCGGTGGCCTACTGGTTAGCGCTTCGGACTTGTAACCGGAGGGTTGCCGGTTCGAACCCCGACCAGTAGGCGCGGCTGAAGTGCCCTTGAGCATGGCACCTAACCCCTCACTGCTCCCCAAGCGCCGCTGTTGTTCCAGGCAGCTCACTGCGCCGGGATTAGTGTGTGCTTCTGTTCACTGTGTGCTGAGTGTGTTTCACTAATTCACGGATTGGGATAAATGCAGAGACCAAATTTCCCTCACAGGATCAAAAGAGTATATATACTTACTTACATATGTGTAGCTGTCACTGCTTCTGAGACACTGTGACAAGTGACCTTGTCCGAGTTTGTCAGTGGTGTGTATGGAAGAGCAAGCCGGGTCATTAAAAGGGCAGTTGCTGTCAGTTTGATGCTTCCTGGACTGTTCTTCCCTTCACTGTCTTCCATCGGCGTTGGTTTGGTTTCTATTTCTTCCACTTCCCTCCAGCAGCTGTCTCCACTGCTTGTGTCCACCTCCTTACCAATGACAGACATCCAGTTTCATAGTAATCTACTATGTAGTCTACTGGGTGGTATGTTGTTTAACTGTACCATATGGGGTACAACACTGTGCCCTGACTGTCAGTGTCTCCTTCGGCTTTCATCTCTCTCTCCTGACACAGCAATTCTCCCCGGCCCGCTTTCTGGATGTTTCCGTCCCCCACCCAGCCTCCTCTGTCTCTGTGCGTCTGTGCCAGACTGTTTCTCCTTCTCCAGTGTCAGCCCCAGCAGCCAAGCTGAGACTCCTTTTTGGTGCCCCCCACCCAATCCCAATCCTCCCCCACCTTTTTTATGCAGCCCTTGCCACTTAATCTACTAAACCCCTCTTCTACTGCACTTTTACCCCCCCCCCCCATTAATGCACAAATAGGCTGACACCAGACATAATTTCACTGCATTTCTTACTTCCAGTAACTATATGCATGTGACAATAAACTTCCTTGTAACCCCACGGGGCAGCCACAAGAGCCATCACTCAGGGACACACTATCTTGCTGCTGCTGTTGCTGCGCTTCACCAGGATGCTGCTGATGCTCAGCCCCCTCAGCCACGGCTTGGAGCCCATACCTCCTCCTCCTCCTCACACTCTTTCTCTTCTTCTACAGTTGCTATAGTAATCTGCCTCCACTCACACCCACCAACTCCACACCTCCCCCCTCCTCTCTTTCTATCTCTCTCTCGCTCTCTCTCCCTCCCTCTCTCTCTCTCTCTCTCTCTCCTTTACCTCACCTCGTTCTGCCTCCCTCTGAGAATTGCGATGTTTTTCTGGCGTTGTTTGGCCACTGGGAGCGAGGGCCCCAGTTGCTGGCAGGCGGGCGCACGGCAGGCTGCTGGCGTGGCTAACGAGGCTGCTTCATTAGCGCGGAGGGGCCCGGGAGCCAGGGGAGGGGAGGCGTGCAGAGTGGAGCAGAGCTGAGAGAGAGCCGGCTGGGGAGGGCAGAGGCTCCACGTGGGAGGTTGGCTCGTTCCAGTAGCAAAACAACACTCCAGCTGCTGCCTCATATTCAGCATTGGCTGTACTCAGCGCACATGCAGCGTAGGTCCATTGCACTATGTCTTGCGCTTGAGATGCTCTGTTGTGTGTGTGAGTCTGTGTGTGTGTGTGTGTCTGTACTGTGGGTGTGCTTATCTTTGGGTGCTGGTAGTAGGAAAGCACACCATTAGTTCAATTCCATAGACAGTACATTATAGTCATGGATGTTCATACCTGCGTAATGCGTATGCATCTGGTATCATTGGCAATATGTTGAAATCCAGCACAGATACCAAGCCAGAGTCCATATATATATACATATATTTATTTAATATATATTTATTTAATTATTTAATCAAAGTAAAGCCAACATCAGATTTACCAGCTCAAGACAACTTGTGACTGACTGCTAATGAGGTCTACTCGAAAAGGATGTCAGATTTAACGCCTCTGGCTGCGCTCTTGCCAACTTCAGTTGCTGAAGCTGTCACACCTCTCAGTTCCAAATCACTGTGGGCAACTAATTACTCTTGCTTCGTAACTTTTCACAGGGTCAGCTGCCTTGCATGCAGAGGCAGGACAGATCACACAGCTGCTTGCCAAAAAGGCATGCAGGTTTATGACCTAGAGCAACTTTGGGTTACTGTTAATTAGATTAGTGAAACAGATCAACTCATAATCATCGGCAAAGTCATTCATCTAAACTGGTAAATTTCACAAATTTCATTGTAGTATTGTTTTGTTGTAGTATTATAGTCGTTACTATGAAAACACTATCTGAATATCTGGCATATTGTAACTTGATAATTCATAGTTTATTTCCAATGTATCTATGAATTAGTACAGTGGTTTTGTATTGCTTAATTTGTAGTGTCATTTTATTCAAGAAACACCAATTTAGTAGCCTGGGTGCCATTCCGAACTTAGTCCCGCCCCACGGGAAGTTCGGTCTGGCATTGCTCCATTGTGGGGCAAGTATGCTCGCCCTAAATCGGGCGGACCAATCAAATCAGGCTTTACGATGATGGACAGGTGAGCAACAGCGCCTGGTCTATCACGTCATCTGAGCACGCTTAGATTATGCTTATGTTTGAAACAAAAACACTGTGGCTAGAAGGATACATGGCTTTTAGGACCCCAGATGGAAAATTCATATTATCTAATGAGTTTGTATCACTGAAAACGATTATTTCTGAAAACTTTGGCCAAAGTTGAGATGTGGGAAAACTGGTGGTTTCACTTTCATCAAGGGAAAACAGCGCTGTTGCATTGCAACATGTTCCCTCATTCGTTTGAAATCTCTGATTGACCACCTGTTCGAGGGATTTGCGACAGCCTTTGCCAGCTGTTTAACATGTTTGTAGCATATCACTGTTCAACAGAATTATTTTTAAAAACGGAGGGGATATAGGAGAAGAAGGATGGTTCGTGTGTTTTCTTCCTACACCTCACGGTAAGCTATTTTGTTGCTCTGATTGGTTAGGTCTATCCAATTGAGTGCATGGCATTCCCCCCCCTGTATCGATTGAAACACGCCCCATAATTACGTCCCAATGGAGCAGTATCAGACTCATATTCTGACTAGAATTTGAGTATGACAACGTCAGGCTACCAATTTAGCTATAAATGATAATGAATTTGCTTGCTCAGGCAACACCACCTACATTCAAAATCCCAGTTTAGATGGTACTCAAAGCAGTTTTTTATGGAACATGTAAGCTAAATTTAACGGTGTTATTGCTGGGAAAAGTTGATTCTCCAAGGGGAAATAAGCCCTTGGAACTGTCCTTGACTCTGAAGTAAGCACGGAAAGTCGTGATAAGGGCGTGTTGTTGAGGAAGCTTCCTAAAAGAAGGGTGCCATTCACTCTGTGTATGCAAAGCACATAGATAGGAGGGACTGCAGGTTAGCAGACATGCTAATGCTACCACCAGCTACCAATACTGATATGGATTACAGACTATGCCCTAACAGCTAGCTGTGACCTCCAAGGAATACTTATCGAAAGTTGGAAAGAAAATAAAAAGGCCATTTTAGCACCTGGATTCTACTTGTATAGAACCATACTGTTGTAATATGTACATATTACCGTGAAGTATTCAAGGTCTTCCTTGAAAAAGAGGTCGTCTGGATGACAGCATATTGTTGTTCAAAACCTGTATAGATTCAGCATTAATTGTGCTTTTCCAGATGTGCAAGCTGCCCATGCCATAGGCACAAATGCACCCTCATACCATCATAGATGCTGGCTTTTGAACTGCACTAATAATAAGTTTGACGGTCCCTTTCCTCTTTAGTGCAAAGAATGTGGAGTCCATGATTTCCTAAAAGAATGACACACAGATAAGATGGCACCATTTCTGGATCATATCTAAATATGTTTTCTTCTTTGCATGGTGAAGTCTTAACCAGCATTTGTGCATGGAGCACCAAACTGTTTTCATAGTCAGTGGTTATTGGATTTTTTCCTGTGCCCCTACAATTACGACCATCCAAATGTAGTTTTTCAGCCCTGTCCGTTGTTTACACAGATTTCTCTGGGTTCTCTGAAGATTTTAATGATTCTGTTACACCCTTGGGTGGCCCTGTATAGGAACGAACAAAACCCAATATTATGTGCTTTAATTATGAAATCCCCAAAGGCAGGTATTCAGGTATGGCACTGTAAATGTAAATTAAGCTCTTGTATACCATTATACCAACAGATATTTGTTTTATTATGAAAACACAATGAAAGAACTGAGAGACAAATCAACACACAACAGTCACCACCTTAGATATGTGAGAGAACCAAAATATTCTTGTGCTATATTAAAACCTAGCAGTCAAGGAGCAATGACTGCGTAGCCAAGTAAGAAGTGGACTGTGGTGTTTGGTGTTTTAAGCCCCCAACATCGTCTTCCAGGCAGCGCTGCTTGGAAGGCACTAGGGTTAGGTGCCTTGAAGTTGACGCTCGATGGTGTTTTAAGCTCCCACCATCGACTTCAAGGCAGCACTGCGACCGTCGACTGGAAGGCACCTAACCCTAACCTTTGCCTAACCCTAGTGCCTTCCATGCAGCGCTGCTTAAAACACCATAAAACGAAGTCGACGGTGGGGGCTTAAAGCTGATATGATGCAAGCTGATGACTACAGTCAATCCTCACCCACGTCACCAGTCACAAGGTGATGAGCAGTGCAGCAAGCAGTGGAACCTTTTCCCTGTGAGCTTTAAATAGAGCCATTTGGCCATCTAAGAGCAAACAAGATGCAATGTACTTGTGTTATATTTGTAATCGACTTTTGTAAATATTAGTAATACCTTAATGTCATCTTAAGATGTTCAAGGAGAGCAGGAATTCTTATCTTTTTCAACTAGGCAGCCATCAGCCAGCCCCAGGCAGCTTTTAGTGCACCACCTTGCAGACTGAGGTTCAGCCATTATCAGCCCACATACAGGCTCAGTGGCTGTTACCGAGGCGCAGTTCATGTCGACTCTAGGCTCAGGGTGAAGTGTGGTAGGCCACAGACTAAAATTGTTTTTATTTTTCTAGGAATTTTTATTTTATTTTAATTTTTTTATTTATTTATTTATTTATTTATTTATTTTATTTATTTATTTATTTTTTTTTTGCTTACACGCGTAACAGTCTAAGCACCTGTTTTGGGATTTGAAAGCTTGTTGAACAATATTACATTTATTTTGAAGAATATCGGCACCATGTAGAATGATTTTACCTTGACTGTTGATAGCTCTGCACAGTGATATGCGGGGAACAATTTCTTCCTAAGTAGGTACTGTAAAAATAACAAATGACTACCATTGCCCGTTTAATATACCTATACAAAGTTAATACCCCTGAAATGCCTGAAAATGACTGCAATCAAACATTTCCTGCATTCACCTTCACGGAAATAATCCAGCTAATTGACCGTCTGGGTGTGTGAAGAGAAGCATCTATATTTCCTAGTTATAGACATTTGCATATACATTCCTGCTAAGTAAACAAATTCTGAAGATGTAAATAAAAAGACAGTGAACTATGCATTTTGTGTCGGTAAATTCTACGTAATATAATTTGCATCAGTAGGAAAATAGAGAAAAAAAGGTCTTTATTTAGTAGCTGGCCAAATCGTTTTTTTTCTTCTTCTTTTTTTAATGAAAAATAGGTTGTCGGCAAGCCTCCAAAACTCCAGGGCCTGAAAAATCACATCAAAGCCCTTGCTGGGTCTGAAGTTATACGTGGCAGATGGATTTTTAGATGCTCATCCAAACTATCTGAGTCTGTTTCCACTGTATCTGCCTGTCACTTGGAGGCAGAACTAGGTTGAGGAAGTGTGTGAGAGGCTGGAAGAGAGAAGATAAAAAAAAACCTGCCACAGAACTGAAACAGCTGACAGGCTCGTCGTCTCTCACATTGGAGGATTGGTCCTGGATGAAGTAAATTGCACTGTATCAGCCACAGTATGCCGATACACGCCTGGGCACTGGTTATCGTGCTGCTGCCCCCCAGATTCACAGTGAGCCAGCGTTGTGTCAGTCAGTCATGCGAATGGGAAGGTTTAATTAGCACCTGTCACTTCTCAGTCTCTCTCTCTTTCTCTCTCTCTCACTTTGAAACTAGCACACACATTCTTAATGCCAGTTGTGCTCTGGCAATGTGTTATGAATGTGAAATATTCACATTTATTTTATTTTATTTTATTTTATTTTATTTTATTTTATTTTATTTTATTTTATTTTATTTTATTTTATTTTATTTTATTTTATTTTATTTTATTTTATTTTATTTTATTTTATTTTATTTTATTTTATTTTATTTTATTTTATTTTATTTTATTTTATTTTATTTTATTTTATTTTATTTTATTTTATTTTATTTTATTTTATTTTATTTTATTTTATTTTATTTTATTTTATTTTATTTTATTTTATTTTATTTTATTTTATTTTATTTTATTTTATTTTATTTTATTTTATTTTATTTTATTTTATTTTATTTTATTTTATTTTATTTTATTTTATTTTATTTTATTTTATTTTATTTTATTTTATTTTATTTTATTTTATTTTATTTTATTTTATTTTATTTTATTTTATTTTATTTTATTTTATTTTATTTTATTTTATTTTATTTTATTTTATTTTATTTTATTTTATTTTATTTTATTTTATTTTATTTTATTTTATTTTATTTTATTTTATTTTATTTTATTTTATTTTATTTTATTTTATTTTATTTTATTTTATTTTATTTTATTTTATTTTATTTTATTTTATTTTATTTTATTTTATTTTATTTTATTTTATTTTATTTTATTTTATTTTATTTTATTTTATTTTATTTTATTTTATTTTATTTTATTTTATTTTATTTTATTTTATTTTATTTTATTTTATTTTATTTTATTTTATTTTATTTTATTTTATTTTATTTTATTTTATTTTATTTTATTTTATTTTATTTTATTTTATTTTATTTTATTTTATTTTATTTTATTTTATTTTATTTTATTTTATTTTATTTTATTTTATTTTATTTTATTTTATTTTATTTTATTTTATTTTATTTTATTTTATTTTATTTTATTTTATTTTATTTATTTTTTTTGTACATAACAGTCTAAGCACCTGTTTTGGGATTTGAAAGCTTGTTGAACAATATTACATTTATTTTGAAGAATATCGGCACCATGTAGAATGATTTTACCTTGACTGTTGATAGCTCTGCACAGTGATATGCGGGGAACAATTTCTTCCTAAGTAGGTACTGTAAAAATAACAAATGACTACCATTGCCGTTTAATATACCTATACAAAGTTAATACCCCTGAAATGCCTGAAAATGACTGCAATCAAACATTTCCTGCATTCACCTTCACGGAAATAATCCAGCTAATTGACCGTCTGGGTGTGTGAAGAGAAGCATCTATATTTCCTAGTTATAGACATTTGCATATACATTCCTGCTAAGTAAACAAATTCTGAAGATGTAAATAAAAGACAGTGAACTATGCATTTTGTGTCGGTAAATTCTCGTAATATAATTTGCATCAGTAGGAAAATAGAGAAAAAAGGTCTTTATTTAGTAGCTGGCCAAATCGTTTT
The DNA here is from genome assembly GCF_017589495.1 of Alosa alosa. NCBI lineage: Eukaryota > Metazoa > Chordata > Actinopteri > Clupeiformes > Clupeidae > Alosa > Alosa alosa. The sequence goes on along the minus strand of NC_063203.1, from coordinate 20,529,099 downwards.
TTCTTCTTCTTTTTAATGAAAAATAGGTTGTCGGCAAGCCTCCAAAACTCAGGGCCTGAAAAATCACATCAAAGCCCTTGCCCTCTCGCTCTCCTCTTTCTCCTCGCTGACTGTTTCCTCCTCTCTTAGTCTCTACGTCCCTCTCTCTCTCGCTTCTGTGCCGTGGTTGTATTATTAATGTCCCCTCTGGCCTGACGTCCATCTGTCACTGTCCAGCAGTTCCTGTGCGACTCACATTCAAATGGCCTCAGTCCCTATAATTCCCTGTTTGCTCTGATCTTCTGGTCTCTCTCCTCCTTCTCCACCTCCTCTTCTCTCTCTCATTCTTTCTCTCTGGATTTTTCTCAGGCCCAGGATTTTTATGTCGAAATGAAATGGGAGTTTACAAGCTGGGGTACGTAAAAAAAATAATGAAAACCCTCCTCTGTATTAAATTTCATGGGACACTTCTAAATGTAGGAGTGATTTTTTTTCCCTTTTTCTCCTCTTCTCTCAGTCCCTCTAGTGTCTCGTATCTGCCCGAGTGATACGTACCGCGTGTGGAAGAGTGGTCAGTGTCTGCGCGTGGACACCACCCTCATGGGCTTTGATCAGATGACCTGGCAGAGGGGAAACCGCAGTTTCATCTTCCGTGGCCAAGGTGTGGTCCTCCTCCATAAACCTCCTCTAACATCCTCAACTCCTAAATCACTGCTAACTCTCATAGTCAGTTCAGGGCTTGCTAAGAATTTGGAAAATATAGTACATACTTTACGAAGAGAGAGATTGAAATGGAGATTGAAATGCCAGTAGCTGTGATTTAGCTGACAGTAGCCAGATAAACAAAGCCGGGTGTGACGCATGGATGGGCAGAAACAGACATCAGATGCGATGCTGGGTTTGATCCTAGAGGTAGAGTCTTTTCTCACAGAACTTTCGAGAACAGAAAGTTTGAGTGTAGGGGTTACTTTTAAATTACCATCAAGGTTATGGGAGAACACTGGATTTCTGCTGAGGGGCGGACAGGGGACAACACCGATAGTGCTCTCAACGATGTCTGAGTTGATTTAACACCAACCAACTGGCCTTGATTGATGAATACCCTTGGGACACCTCCTCCTGCTCCTCTCTCTCTCTCTCTCTCTCTCTCTATCTCTCCCTTTCTTCTCTCCTTATCTGGGCTGTCGTCCCTCAGACTCCAGTGCCGTGGTGATGGAGGTGGACCACGACCGACAGCTGGTGTTCTGCGAGACGCTGTGCATGTCATCGCTGGCGTCGTCGCCGACCTCGCGGCGGGGTCCCACCGGGGCCCTGGGGCTGTTGGGGCTTGGAGCGCTGCAGCCCACCGAGGAGCAGGTGGCCGCGCGCCTCGGAGCGCCCGTGGTCACCACCCAGCTGGACACACGCAACATCGCCTTCGAGAGGTGAGAGGCACAAGGCAAAAGGCGCGTGGAGGATGTCATAGGGTTGTTTGTGTTAAATGACCGTGTGGAGCAGCCTGACGAGCTAGACCCACATTAAAATGTAGGGTCTGGGGACTCACCATTCGCAGTGCTCAGTCCGAGGGGCGGGATAATCGGTTGTCTTTCAAATTCCCTCTGCACGCAATAGAATAGCGCTACAACTCATGAGTCCCATGCGTTTTCCCACCAGCGGAGCTAGTTGGCTAGTTCAAATTTATGCCAACTTAAAAAAAGCTTAACTTGTGTCACGCTGTTCGCCAACAGCAACATCCACCTTCTTTGTTTTCAAGTAGCAGGGAATTCACGCCAAACCGTTTCAACTCTGCCATCAATCATTATGTTAAGCCCGCCTAACGACTCTATACACGATGTGATTGGCCCTATCAAAGTTTAATTTTTCCAGCTTGCAAGCCAACGGAGAGTTGCTAGACTTTAAATTTGCTGCCGCTAGGGTGCGTCTAGATTTCTAGGCTACAGTACGTGTGGAGCACAGTCATGTGGATATCAATGTTAAATGTAGTCTACTGGTAAAGAGGGGAAATCAGCCTCTTAATTGTTTCATTTTTCAAAGTATGAAAGTTTGGTAAAAGTCTCCTTTGAGTGTGTTAAATGTAGTCTACTGTAATTGTTAATTTTATGAACAATAAAAATCGGCAAAAGTTTTCTTTGTACTCTGAAGGCTCTCTCACAGATGAAAGCTGGCTACCTCAAAATTGTAAACAAAAAAAGATCCCTCCAATAGGGGGGTTAAGTAGCACATTTAGCTCTGTGAAAATGAGCAAAGAAAATCCTCAGAGTGAGCAGATTAGTCCAATCTCCTCCAAGTTCATGCAGCCCAAACAAACAGTATTTACACACTTCTGAGAGGCAAGGGCAATGGTGAGAAGCAATGCTGGCTGGACTCCACAGTGAGATGAACTCATTTGAGCCGAGGTCAAAACATCCCTTGCAAATGATTTTATTATCTGCATACATCCTAGCGGTGCCAGTACTGGGTGCCAGTAATAGACATCGCCCTCCTAGCCGAGGCACAGGGAGTGCCAACCTCAAACCACAGTGCCATCTAATTGCCTCACCCTGCGTGCGTGTGTGGCTCCCCCTCTCTCAGGAACAAGACGGGCATCCTGGGCTGGCGCAGTGAGAAGACAGAGGTGGTGAATGGGTACGAGTCAAAGGTACGAGACATCCACCCAGGTCTCTACATCTATTACTCTGTGTATGTGTGTGTGTGTGTGTGTGTGTGTGTGTGTGTGTGATAGTGTTTTTGTGTGTGTGTGTGTGTGTGTCCATCCTTGTGTGTTTTTCTGTGTGTGTGTGTGTGTGTGTGTGTGTGTGTGTGTGTGTGTGTATCCATCCTTGTGTGTTTCTGTGTGTGTGTGTGTTTCTGTGTGTGTGTGTGAGAGATGTCTGCTTTGAACAGGTAGTGGATGGTGCAGTGCCAGTGACAAAAGCTGCTCAAAGTGCAGGGATGATCAAACAGCAGTTATGGAGATCAAAGGCCCATACGTGAAATAAATAGAATATTGTTAAGTAAGACATAAACAACAGCAAACATGTCACATCATCAGTCAGTGGCTGGTACTCACATTCTGTGACATAGTTTTTCTTCACACTCTGGTTTTACAGTATACTTTAATAGCTGTCTCTATAGCCTGACCTGAACGGCTACCTGAAAGCCTGAGCAAAACCTTAGCAGTGGCTCTCAGTGACATCGCTCATAACAGCCATCAGTCATGCAGGAGGAGAAGGGGTGGGAGTGACAGACAGGTGAAATAATAGCTTTTCTCTTCTGCACGGTGACATCATCTACTCTTAAAGGGATAGTGCACCATCAGGAGACGCTGCTGCATTATTCAGGCACAAAAACGTCACCCAGGGATTGCTTTGATCTCATCGCATTTACTCAGAGGAGTGTGTGTCTGTGTGTGTGTGTGTGTGTGTGTGTGTGTGTGTGTGTGTGTGTGTGTGTGTGATACGGGTCTATGCAGCTTTGAACGTTTTTTTTAATGGAAATGTGTGTGTGTGTTTGTGTGTGTGACACAGGTCTATGCAGCTTCGAACGTGGAGCTGATTACCCGGACCCGAACAGATCACCTCAGTGAACCACTCAAAGCCAAACCCAAAGGTACACACTGCAGCCTCCCAACCCACACACACACACACACACACACATTTCCATTAAAAAACAATTATGTCTAGTTCCCTCATGCAACTCACTATACGCTGTCTGATGTAATAATGATATTGCTCTTATGTTTGTGAGCAGTTGCTATTTGTAGACCATTAGAGATGGGCCGTATTGCTTTTCCGTATGCCCTCATTTGCAAATGTTATTTCATCAGCGATACAAGTACGGTGGGACCATATGCGCATAAATGCCTGCTCTCTTGAAGGCTGTGCCTCAGCTTGCGAGCCAAACGCTCTCGTTCTCCTTCCCCGTCTGAGAGCTACCCAGCAGCACCAACCAATGGCCCCGGGCAAACATTGCAGTCGTCTGTGAAGTCTGCTCTGCGCCACACACTTCAGAGCAGCACTCCTCAAACACTCAGCACAATCTTACCCACTCTCTCTCTCTCTCTCTCTCCCTGTTTCTCTCTCTCCCAGCTCTCTGTTTCTGTCTCTCTCTGTGTCTGCTGGCAGTTTTCTGCAGTCAGTCCCTCGTGGATTGTCCTCCCAAAGTCTTGGGTTGGTTTAACTTAAGATCCACATAAAGTCAGTCCCTCCCAATCTAGAGGAAAGCCAGGTGCCTGTGAGTCTGCTCTTAGCCAGGCTGATTGTGTGTGTGTTGTGTGTGTGTGTGTGTGTGTGTGTGTGTGTGTGTGTGTGTGTGTGTGTGTGTGTGTGTGTGTGTGTGTGTGTGTGTGTGTCTGTGCTTGCTCCTTTCGGTAATATCCACTCTCCGCTGTCGTCTTTTGTTTTTCTCCCTTCCCTCAGGCGGTAAGACGCCTCTGCAGTCCTTCCTGGGCATCGCTGAGCAGCACATGGGCCCCAACAACGGGGTGAGTGGACGCAACCCCGCTCCTCCATCTCACCTCCCGCCTCATTACACCGCTGCTTAATGTGCTCGTTAAAGCCACTGAATCACCACTCGTTCTCCCTGCTGTCAATATTTATGTGAGCGAGACTAGAAGAAACAAACGAATAAAAAAGTCCCCCCCTCCAACCACTTCCTCCACCCAGCGCTGCCACCGCTGCTCTCTTCAGCTGGCGTCCATGTCCAGTATTGATGGGTGATTTTATTGGAAGTGTTTGTACTGTTCTCTCAGCAGCAGACCCAGATGTCCTGCTCGGTGACCAACCCCACGGCGCTGACGGCCGAGGAGTACTTCAGCCCCAGCCTGCCCCTGGGCCAGAGGGACATCGGACACCCCTGCCACCTCACCACCAAGACACAGAGGTGAGAGTCTGGACAGGTGGTGTCTGCCACATCCACCCATCAACACTCTGCACTTGTGCATCCTGTTGTGTATGAGGGCAGGTTGTCAAGTGTTACTGTTTCTGTGTCTGCAACGTGGCGTCATGGCTTTGCGTAAACTTACACGCCACTTCAAAAATAGCCAACTGGCGTATTATCTGCAAACATTTTGAGCTATCTGCATGTATGTCAACGCTGCGTAGACACGCCACTTATCGCCTCACTTCCGTGTGTATGCAACGCCAAGTATATGGCGGCCTCTAGGGTCAGGGTTATGGCGTTGATAAACATGCCAAAATACTATTAAGCATTAGATAACACGCTAGTGGCCATTGGCGTGTCATACATACGCATTTCATTATATCAGTCTGGTGTGTTTGTGTCAAGTGTTACTACGTTCCTCCAGGTTTAAGGCGAAGCTGTGGCTCTGTGAGTCCCACCCTCTGTCCCTGGCAGACCAGGTGTCTCCCATCATTGACCTGATGGCCATCTCCAACGCCCTCTTCGCCAAGCTGAGGGACTTCATCACCCTCCGCCTCCCACCCGGCTTCCCTGTAAAGATCGGTAAGAAACGCGTCAGAGTGTGAAACATTTGAGTTTCTGTGTGTGTTGTGCGTGTGTGGTGTGTGTGTGTCTGTCTGTCTATCCATATACAAGAGTATTTACATATCTTTGAGTGTTCTTTCTGTCTTTAGAATCTGTGTACATGTTTAAGACTTCATTGTGTGTGTATGGACAATGTGTGTGTTCATTGTCCATCCCTATGGTTGTTTTCAAGTGTGTTGTGTGTATGCTTGAGGGCGGTGTGGGCTCGGGTTGCCATGACGCACATCCCCATCTCCCCTCTCCAGAGATCCCCATCTACCACATCCTGAACGCGCGCATCACCTTTGGGAACCTGAACGGTTGCGAGGATGCAGCAATGGCTAACCGAGCCGAGGCTGAGCCCGAGGGCCAGAAGGACGGCCTCAGGACGGACACGCCGTCCCCAGGGAGCGACTGCTCCAGCGTGTCCAGCTCCAGTTCCACCAGTGAGATACCCTGCTCGGCTTTTCACATTGCTGAGTGTGTGTGTGTTTGTGTGTGTGTGTGTGTGTGTGTGTGTGTGTGTGTGTGTGTGTGTGTGTGTGTGTGTGTGTTTTGGTTACTAGTGAAATGGTTGTATTTCTCTGGTTTTAAACTGCATAATCCTTAAAACTTTGACTGGATGTTCTCATGTCAGATATGCTGTCAGGGGGGTTTATTTTATTACGAAGCAGGATTTTGGAGTTTGGATTGCAATGGTAACTTATTCTGAACAACTAACCTACTCCCAAGAAAGTTATGTTTGAGATAACAGATCAAAATGCACTGCCATTCAATCAATTCTTAGCATCTCTTAGAAAGTAGCATCACTATTCCTGAAAAAACACTGTGCACAGATCACAATAGCAGAGTTTTCAGGCCAGAGTTTTCAGAAACAGACAAAACTATTTCCCTGATGGGCATCTTTATGAAAATACCATCTCACCATGGCCTACTGGTTAGTGCTTCGGACTTGTAACCGGAGGGTTGCCAGTTCGAACCCCGACCAGCAGGCACGGCTGAAGAGCAAGGCACCTGACCCCTCACTGCTCCCCGAGCGCCGCTGTTGTTGCAGGCAGCTCACTGCGCCAGGATTAGTGTGTGATTCACCTCACTGTGTGCTGAGTGTGTTTCACTAATTCACGGATTGGGATAAATGCAGAGACCAAATTTCCCTCACGGGATCAAAAGAGTATATATACTTCTACTTAATTTACCGGAATTCACAATTGTGATTATAGTCAGATTAACAGTCAGTGTTTTTTCCCAAAACCATTGTTGCTAACCTGTTACCTGTAATGGTTTTGGGCAACGCGCCCCAGATTAACAAGCCTGTGAATGCACTCATAGCTGGATCGGGAAACTCTGGTTTGAGCTAAAGAGTTGATGACCACTATCATGACATTGCTTATAAATGCTTGACTGCAGTTGTTAGGGTGTGCCAAGCCAGCAAACAAAGATGCCTTTGGATTTGTTGACCTTTATTTGTAATATAGGCCCCTGATTACCGCATACTGCAGTGTTTTTTTTTTTGTTGTAACAGATGGAGAGGCCATATCCATCTGTTATCTCAGTTACCAAGAAACTAAAGCAATTAAGCTAGAGTGCATTAGACTGTGTGTTTTACTGACATTCCCATCCTTCATCCCAGCAGTCAAATGATTCATGTGATACATCATCAGACGGCTGACAACAAGCTGACTGCTGTGACCCCTCATCTTAATTAATTTAATTAGCATGTGTTAATTGTTAACTGTTGTGTGTGTGTGTCTGTGTCTGTGTCTGTGTCTGTGTGTGTATGTCTGTCCGTGTGTGTGTGTGTGGGGGGGGGTTGTATCTATATGTGTGCATGTGTGAGTGCGCCACGCATATGTGTGTGTATATGTGTGTGTGTGTGTTTGACGTGTCAGCCTCGTGTCGTGGCGGCGAGATCTCCCCGTGTGTGTTCGAGGCCCCTGCAGGCTACACAGTGCTGGGGGGGAACCAGAGGGAGAACATGCGTGAGGAGGAGGAGGACCTGCTGCAGTTCGCCATCCAGCAGAGTCTACTGGAGGCTGGCTCCGAGTACGACCAGGTCAGCACCTCTCCATCTTGGGAACTAATGATCATCAACGTCCAGCTGTGGCCATGCATTACTATGTGTACATTCATTTAGGATTTTACTGTTATGGTGACCTGATGTATGCATTCATTTATACTATATTCAATTTGTACATGTCACGTTCTATTCGGTTATTAATTGATGATGCAATAATAGGCTAATAAATCTTTTTTCCGGGTCCAACGGCTTTCAGAGCCGCTCGTTTTTCTCCATAGACAGCAAAAATAAACTATTTTTTTCCGCTATTCAGTGTAGCCTTTAAGGTTGTTTCCTCAACCTAATAAAATCCTATTTTTCGCGGAAGCCTGCACGTAACTCTTGATTGTATTATCTGGCTGCACAGCTATAGTAATTGCTCTGTTAGAGTTAACCGGTTTTGTTTTACCCTCAATAAAACGTAGGTGATGGTGACAAGGTTTACAACAACTGGCTGACTCCGCTAGTAAATGTTTTTTGCCCAAAAAGCTGTTGTGCCCGTGACGTCGGACTTAACAACTGAATATAGTGATGGTTCTGACCAAAGAATCTAGAGCGCTCTGCTCTAAGATCTTTGGTTCTGACTTTACCATTTCATCATGTAGGTGCACAGTAGGCTTAGCCGAATGGTCTTCCAGTGCACAAGTATTAGTGTCTGTGTGTCTACTGCTTTGCAATTCTTGGTCTGTAGCATATTTTAAGGCTCAAATCTACAGTCTTTGTGTTGAGAGACAAGTGCTCTTACAAAGAGGCCTGATAACCACCAGGTGTTGTGCTAGTGCTCCAGGTGTTGTGTGGTTTGCTACTCCACAACTCTGAGTGGCTTGCCTCTGTTCTGTTCAAACAAAGAGCAGAGGCAGTCGATGTGTAATCTGTGTACTTCGGACAAAGCTCTATAAATCCGCCCCGAGAAGTGATGCATTTCTCTGTGCTTGTACCCCCCCTCCCTCTCTCTCTCTCTCTCTCTCCTCCTCCCTTCCTCCCTCCCTCTCTCCTCTCTCTCTCTCTCTCTCTGCCCTTCTCTCTCCTCCTTCAGGTGACCATCTGGGAGGCTTTGACAAACAGCAAGCCCGGCACGCACCCGCTCTCCTGCGACCCCGGTCGCGTGGAAAGGTCCGCAGTCACTACCTCACTCCCCGAATTGACTCGGCGGTCCCGAGTCCCGCGCACACACGGCAGGAAGGGCACATCCTGCATGCACTCCACACAATGTAACTATTGACATGGGGGCCGCCCCGCCCCGCCCCACCTCCGCCCCCCAGAACAGTACTGCTTCTGCTTCTGCTTCTGCTCCGCGCCGCCAAAACTCCTAATTTCCCTCCGGATCAGCCCTGTACCGACTCCGCCGGCTTTCCTCTCTCCTCCACTGTTTGCTCTCTGTGTGCAGTGCCTGCAGTCTTTCACACACTCTTAGTAGCTTCAGTACATCTAGCTGTCAGCATCTAGAGAAGGAGCAGTAATTCCCTGTTGGTCAACTTCAAAACCTGTCCATTATTTTTACATTCACATCAAAAACTTTCTTGCGCATTTTGAGCTTTTTAAGTTGGAAATGCCTGTCTGTCCCTTCATGTTCTATCCCTCTCCCCTGGCCCTGTCTTCTATTTGAATTATTGTCCTTCTCCCTCCCTCTCTCTCGCCCCCTCTCTTACTCCCTATCTTTCTCCCTCTCTCTCTCTATCCCTCTGCTCTGCAGGACGCCCCAGCACAAGCCGTGTGCCCAGGCTAGTCCGCGGCGCTGCCCCGCGCCCTGCAAGCCGCCGTCGCACAGCTACGACGAGCAGCTGCGTCTGGCCATGGAGCTGTCGGCGCGCGAGCAGCAGGAGGCCGAGCTGCGCCGGCGTCAGGAAGAGGAGGAGCTCCAGCGTATCATCCGGCTCTCGCTCACCGAGAAGTGAGACAGCGGGGCCACCGGTGGCCTGGGCTGCTGGTGCAAGATGAGGGGTATAAGTGAGAGAGAGAGAGAGAGAGGGAAGGGTTCACAGGTGAGTCAACCTCTGCCCCTTCCTCACCTATTGTCCCCCTCTCCTCACCCGCCACTCCTCCTCCTCCTCCTCTTCCTCCTTCAGAGGAAGAAGCTACTCAGATGCTGGCTGACACACACACACACACACACACACACACACCAACCTCTACATGGTGTCCAGCAGAGTCCGGAACAACAATACGAACAGAGAGAAAAAAAGAACACCTGGGGCAGGAAGAATATCCTTCTGAGCAATCTCTAGACTGGCCTGGTCTACAGTGAGTAGATCATGTCCGGATCTCTCCTGGGTTTATTGACTTAAGCATCACTCTGGAAGCCATTTTCTAGTGTACAGTGGTGTACTCTGTACGGACACCACTGGGCACTTAAAGGACATGGTCAAGGACAAAAGTGTGGCCAAAGGTACAATATTGACATAAATCTATCACTTTTAAAATAAATGGGTAATATCCTGTTTTTGTCATTATTTGCACAAATTATGATTGTACTGTATTTAGCTTGTACATGGGTGGTTGAATTGTGATGACTGTTAATTTTAAGGAAAACATTAAAAGATGATTAGCTTTGTTTCCAAAGGGGAAGGAAGGTCTGTTGGCAGCTAATCTTAGTCCAAGATGGTGTCAGCATGACATGTTGCCAGTGTCTTTTGGCCCTCGTCTATCTGTGAAACAGATGTTCCTTACCGTTGAGAGAAAAAAGATGGAAAGTTGGAACTTTTTGTGTAATTAAAACGTCTAGATATTTAGAGTGACAGTCGGCTCAGAAGTCAAAACATGTCTCATCTCCTCGTTCTCACCATTTAAATTCAATGCATTACAAAACCAGACCTTATCCTGACTTAATACATGTTCCTACTTGTATATTACAAATGGTGCTATGTTGGTCTCTCTGGTCTTTACCTTCTTAATATTATATTGTTAGGGGATGATGATACCTCAGATAAAGGAAATATGAGTTCTTCCACATTGGATACACTTTTCTTAATTTAACATCCATAGAGCTTTCCATTGGCTTACATTAGCCAGAAAAGGGAGAGCAATGGATGACGGTGAAACTAAGCACAACATACTCAAACTGAAAGAAGTGATACAATGCTGTATTTTTAGTTCACTGACTAAGAAAAGGGCTGTCTAATATTTAGTATGGATGTCAGATTTTGCAGCATTGTATATTAGATGTAATATATGTGCTGGACTACTGCTTCTTGAAGGCAATGTAATGAGAAAATGTTAGGGTCAAATTTTCCCCCATGCACTTGCAATGAATGAATCTGTGGTGTACCAGTCTATATGGAATGGGTTAGTAGAAATTATTTATTGACAGTGTATTCGAACGTGTGGTTTGATTTGTAAATGTTGATACATGTATTGGATGGAGTGAGGAGGAAATAATGGTTGGACGCTAGATTTACCCAGTATGTCCAGAGGGCACTTGTTGCAGTTGGATAACTATCACAGGATGTAACCATAACATGTTTTGTAGAGCTCTGCTGGTCAATAAACCATTTTAAACATGTTGTTCTTGTTTGTTGTGCCTTGCACAACCTCCCCCAATTTTTGCGACACAATAGCCTACTTTGTCACTTAGGAAGGGCAACGGTAAACGTCAGTCATCGTCACGAACCTTAGGATCCTGACATTTCAGAGGGGACCGATAGAAGGAAAAAAGTGCTGTAATGTTCAAACGAACCGGTCCGTGACCCGACTGGCTCCCCATGAATCAGCAGTCTGTGGAAGTAGATTTGCCATACAACGGAGTCACCGGCAATGAATAACATTACTACTTCAAAAGAGAGCTCGGCGCAAAGACGCCGAAGTGAATGTTTGAAGAAACCCGAGACACAAATAGGCGCTAGAGAGCATCAGTATGCAACTGCTCCGTCGACTCCCTCCCGCTCCAGCGCCACAACACATTTCGTCAGCATAATATCCATCAACCCGACCGCAGCTCCACGCCCACCCCGACTCTGTTAATACTGTTGATGAGAGAGGTGAACGCTCATCAACACCCAACCTGTAATCTCGCTTTTCCGAGCACATGTTAAAGCACTCATTACACTAATTACGCACACCATAGATCGCACGGAATCTATGGACTAGGATCAGTTTTATGAAGTGACGAGTGGCAATAGGATTTATATACCAAAAGCTGCCCATACCTTTAAGGGAAACGGTGTTGTATTAGAACCAAGAGCCTATATTCTTTTTTTGTCAGTAGGCTACAGTTGTCAGACGAGTCACTGCTTTCAATCTACTGCAGTAATTCCCAGAACAGGTTAATTAATTTGAAAGCAATTCTAAATTAAGCTTGTAACATCTATAACGCACTAATTTTTCGAGACAGCAAGGGAACCAGCTCAGGGGTAATGTTAATTAACAAGATGAGAAAGGGCAGTTAAAATGCCAGGCGTTAAATACATGAGCTTGGGAATGAAGCGATGCATTTTTGGAAGGAAGCACTGCATGGCAAACTCTGAAGGCTCTTAGATGAATGAAAAGAGTGCATCCGTTAAACCATTGGGGCTGGTTCAAGAACACTCCCTGCAGTAACACCTCTGTCCACCAGGGAACGCACAAGCACTACACAACAAATAAGGTGGGGCTGCACTGAAAAACAGTCATATTGTTGGAGCATACAGGAGCATCTGCATACAAAACCTATGCCTAAACCCTGAGCCCAACCTCAGCAATGAGAACTTGTATAAAAGAATAAATACATCTCCGAACAAAAAAAATGAGATGAGGTATTTAAACTTAGGCAATAACTAAAACTTTATTCATAACCTATACAACAAAAAAAAAAAAAAAAAAAAAAAAAAAAAGGAAAGAATAAAGTGCATGATAAAAACAGCCTCATTTTCATTTCACTGGGACACCACCTTCTGTTCAACACACACACACATAACAAATTGATAAAACCAGATAAAAAAACAGATAAAAAAAACAGCTACAGTCCACACTGATCCAGAGATTGAATTTGAAACAGTCCGACACCACACTTTCACACACATCCATCCATCCACGCACACACACACACTTGCATATATACAACCCATGTATAACCCATGTACACACACACACACACACACACATCCATCCTTCCACGCACACACACTTGCATATATACAACCCATGTATAACCCATGTACACACACACACACACACACACATCCATCCTTCAACCCATTGCATATAACAACCCATGTACACACACACACACACACATCTCTACACACAGCTAGGCCCCTAGTGCAGTCTCTGGGGCCTCAGGTGAGGGTCACATGGTGTTGTACAGCACAGTCACCGTCCGCTTTTTATCCGCCGCCTTACGCAGGCGCCGCAGTGGGTGTGGCTTCCCGTGCAGGGAGGGCTGCGGGTGGGAGTGGCCGTGGTCCGGAGCCGAGGGGCGGCCCTTGGACCTGTGCTGTGAGCAGGGGTGCGGGGAGGGAGGGCCAGAGGGGCTCACGGCAGTCCTGCCCACATCCTCCTGGACGCAGAGTCCAGGCCGGGGGTTACTGGGGGGGCTTTGGTGCAGCACGCGCTGCTTCTTGTAGGCGTCGTCGTGCACGGGGTGGACCGGCGACGAGGAGAGGGACGGCGAGGGCACCTGGGGGGACAGCTGCTGCTGCAGATGAGAGTCCGAGGAGGGGGCGGGGCAGGCGCCAGCGTGGAAGTCCCAGCTGCTGAGGTCATGGGTGGACAGCTCCAGGCAGTCCAGCTTGGCCAGAGAGGCCGAGCGCTTCATGAGCGAGGGCGGCGTGAGGCCCGCCTGCCGGATGCGCGCCTCGATCTCCATGGCGCGCTGCCACACGGCCGGCCCGCGGGCCTCCGAGGAGCGACTGTCCATCTTGGTCGGCGCCGAGCCAAGCTCCTCTCCCTGCTGCTGCGTCGGCCTCTCCTCTTCCTGCTCCGAGGAGCCCTGGCCGGGCTCCGCCTCGGGGCCCCGCGCCCCTCCGGCCTCGTACAGGAACGCCTGCAGCTCCCGCAGCGTCTGCTGGATCTTCTCCAGGTCCTCGCTGCTGCGCGCCAGACGACTGTACGGCCGTGGTGCCTGGGCTGGGACCGAGCTCGGCCCATCGGTGTCCGTCTCCATCTCCGTCACACCCTCCAGCCACAGCAGGCCAGGCTGGACGCCCGACTCTAGGGCTGGGGGCGTGGGGAGGTGGGTGTGGGTGCCACTCTCTGGGCATGCAGGGAAGGAAGATAGTGGTGGTGGGGGTGGGGATGGTATTAAAGGAGGCTCAGGGAGAGCACCAGACTCCAAATCAAGTGGGAGTCTCTCATCCTGCTCTTCCACAGGCGCAGCGTCGCTGCAGTGGGCCTCCTCTGGCTCGGTGCAGGCCTCGTCCAGGGCGGCAGCGCCTGGCTGGGGTGAGGCGGTGCAGTGCTCGGGCCCGAGGGAGGAGGAGGAGGAGGAGGAGGAGGACGACGACGGTGCGGGCTGTGGGGAGCAGGACGTCGGAGGAGGAGAGGAAGGGACGGGTGCTGGAGCACAGGCCGGCACGGGGCAGTCCAGTTCCTGCTGACGGAGCCTCTGCTCCAGCTGCTTGCGGACGCGGCGCACCGATCCGGTGGCCCAGTTGCGCGTGGGGGTGGGGGGGGGAGGGAGGTTGGAGAGAAGTGGGAGGTGGAGAGGGCGTGGAGGGCAGCTCGGGGGCACTGTCAGGGCTGTGTAGGGGTGGCTGCTGGGGGTTGCATGGTGCTGGTTGCTGCTGGTGGGGGAGGTGGATGTGGGAGATGGACTCCAGCTCCGTGACCATGTGCCGGACCGACACGCCGTTATCCGGGTGGAGGTCACCGACAGGGCTACAGCCATCTTCGGGCTGAGGAGAACCCTACACAAAAAAACACAATGTTAAAAGTGCTATCTGTACAGGCTGTCAACAATAAATGCACAGTTCAACTCCATATAAACATTTAGTTCATTGCTACCAGTAGGGGGCAGTGGTCACCATGTCAGCAAAACAGCAAAATATAAATCACACTAACACTTCTAAGAAATGAATGCCATGATTACATTACTAATGCATGAGACACAAATAATAAGGTAAAAGCAAGACATGTTTTGATGATCGGCATGGTGTTTTCAAATAAAAAGTTGACATTAATTCTGGTTGTCAGTCTCACCTTTCTCTGGCTGTTGTCTGATGGAGCTGGGCTGTGCTCCTGCTCTTGCTCGTCCTGTGGCTGTTGCGGCAGTTCCTGGCTGGGCCAGCGGCACTGACCGGCCCTTGGGGAGCTGGAGGGCTCAGGCCGGGTCGGGATGCCGTCCTGCGACAGTCCCAGGAACTTCTCCCGGGCGGAGGAGGAGGAGGAGGAGGAGGAGGAGGAGGAGGAGGAGGAGGAGGAGGAGGAGGAGGAGGAGGAGGAGGAGGAGGAGGAGGAGGAGGAGGAGGAGGAGGAGGAGGAGGAGGAGGAGGAGGAGGAGGAGGAGGAGGAGGAGGAGGAGGAGGAGGAGGAGGAGGAGGAGGAGGAGGAGGAGGAGGAGGAGGAGGAGGAGGAGGAGGAGGAGGAGGAGGAGGAGGAGGAGGAGGAGGAGGAGGAGGAGGAGGAGGAGGAGGAGGAGGAGGAGGAGGAGGAGGAGGAGGAGGAGGAGGAGGAGGAGGAGGAGGAGGAGGAGGAGGAGGAGGAGGAGGAGGAGGAGGAGGAGGAGGAGGAGGAGGAGGAGGAGGAGGAGGAGGAGGAGGAGGAGGAGGAGGAGGAGGAGGAGGAGGAGGAGGAGGAGGAGGAGGAGGAGGAGGAGGAGGAGGAGGAGGAGGAGGAGGAGGAGGAGGAGGAGGAGGAGGAGGAGGAGGAGGAGGGGAGGAGGAGGAGGACACCGGGTGGGAGGTGGACGAGGAGACGGAGGAGGAGGTGGCCAGGTGCTCCTCGGAGTCGCACAGGCCGTTGGATGTGGGCGGCGAGGGGCTGCGTGTGCGGACACCGTCCCTGTCTGCGAGTTGCTCCTGCTGGGGCTGCGGCTCGGCGCCCAGGGCCTGTAGCACAGCCATGCCCAGGAAGTGCTGCAGGGAGGCCGGGCCGTTGTTGTTGAGGGGGTCCGAGTGATCCAGTGCGTGGTGCTGGGATTTGACCAGTGGTTCGGACAGGTCGCCGTCCGAGTGGGAACGCCACAGCTTGTTGTGCCGTTGCTTGCTACGGAACAGACATTACAAACATCATGACTAAACTTGCCTTCAAACAGAGAAGCATACAGGAGAATTAATGTTAAACCTCAACTACGTGTTCAGTTTAGAGTTGCCACCTCTTGCATGAAAAGATTATATTAGATAAGTATGCATGACCATTAAAAACAAACACAAGCTTAGAAAGAAAGCATGACCAAACAGCCGATCGTGGGAGAGACGACGTGGGGCAACTCCCACAGCCTGGATTCACTCAAGAATAGGAGCGAGATTCAAGAGATCCTATTGTCTCCCCCATATAAACCAATGCTTAAATTCTGGGTGGGAATTCTAATCCCAGCGTGTGTTGACCTTCACTAGAGCAAACAGGTGATTATGCCAACGCAGTCTAGCTATAGATGGCTCAGCTAATCCTCCAGCTCAAAGGTGAAGCGCTTTCGTGTGTGTGCATGCGTATGTGTGTGTGTGCGTGCACATGTGTGTTGCTGACGTTCGCGGAGGACAGAGTTACCTGGCCAAGAGGATGCCCTGGTACTCCTCTAGCTGCTTCATGAAGGAGGGGTTGGGCTTGGTGACAGCGCGCCGCTCTTTCACGTAGTCGAAAGCGCGCTCCAGGTCCCAGCCGTACTCCTTCATGGCATAGGCGATGACCGTGGAGGCCGAGCGGCTCACGCCCATCTTGCAGTGGACTAGGCACTTGGCTCCGGCTTTCCTGAGCAGTAGAGAGAGAGAGGGGGAACGAGGGTTACTAGAATGTTCGGTAAGATCTAGAGGCTGGCTTAGGGATACTGGCTTTGAAATTTAATCATTTAGTCAGTTTTTCCAAGGTAGTTAATCGTTAAACACAACATATTCAGTTGACTATATCGCTTTTATAGTAGCCTACTATTTCGCAACAGTATCGTCATAGCGGTGTAGAATACCCAGAAACCCTTATTTATTAGAAGCACTAAATGCAGAAGTTGTTCAAACTGAAATGGCATACTCACTTGGCCTTCGAGATGAACTTGAAGGTATCGTTCCAGTATTCTAAGAGGTTGGTAGCCTCCTCGTCGTACACACGGATGTTGTGGTACTCAAACAGGCCAGGAAAGAAGTTATCAATCTCCCTTGTCACGTTCAGGATGTAGCGGACCCTGCCAATGGCCCACAAAGGCGGATTAGATGACTCACTCAGGCTACTCCAAAACAGGAGCTGAGCTATTTCGGAGCAGAGGAGAAGAATAGGCGTTTTAATACGAGTCTGACTTACCCACTGTTCTGCAGTTCCTCCAGATTAGACGCGTTCCACTCAGAACCCTGCAGCCAGACAAAAATCAATTAACTCACGAGAACCACTGAATATATCTACAGGAAGATAAATATCTACAGGAATGGCCCCAGCTGTGGCGCAACTGACTGGCCGGTGCACCGGCACCGTACGCCGGCAACCCGGGTTCGATTCCCGCCCCGTGGGTCTTGCCGGATCCCACCCCTGCTCTCTCTCCCATTCGCTTCCTGTCACTCTCCACTTTCACCATCATTAAAGGCATAAAAAGGCCAAAAAAAACAAAAAAACAAATCTACAGGAACTACAGCAACAGACATATGAGGTAAGAGGTCAATGTCTGGACGCTCACCAGGAACACGTGGTCAAAGATCTCAGTGGGGCTGTCCATCTGGCCCAGGATGACTATCATCTCGTTGTCGATAAACTCTTTGAACTCACGGAGGTTACACGTCATCTGCATCTCCAGCTCTGTGCGGATCTGAGAGGAACAATGACAGACAGACAGACTAGTCAGCACTGACAGATAGTTCAATTGCATTTGCTCTGATTGTAATGTTAAAAACAGAATTAATTTATATTCCACTGTGTGAGGGCTAGTCTGATTGTGGCTGTTCCTTAAGTTGTGACGATTGAAACCAACAACAAAAAAGGAACACCAGGCTTTTCTCCCAAGAGCTTATTTTTGAACAAGATCCAAGTCCAGGAAGAAAGGGGCAGCAAAAGAAATAAAAGATCAGAGACTAAGGGGAAAAAAAAGTGCTGTTGCATTATATAGTACACTATGTAGAGAAGGAGTGGATGCTCCAAGTACAGGCTAAGAAAAAGTGCATTTCCAGTAGCTCAGTACCTGTTTGGAGGTGACATTCTCCAGGTCCATCTGCATCATGATCTCTCGGAGGCGCATTTTGATCAGGCGCTCTGTGCGTTCCCGCTCCGTGGGCCTGCAAAGACACACACACACACATTAACACCACATGTCATGCGCATACTCCCACAAGGACAGATTCAATCCCCCAAATCTCCTCTGGCTGCTGTCATGTTTGTCAGGACAGGAGACACAGGGCTCCAAGCCTACGGTCATGGAACCAGCTCAACATCACTTTGTATGAGTGGATAGTTTTATCAGTGGGCCTCACTGGGTCTCTAGGCCACTGAGAGGAGTCTGTGAAGGGACCCATGAGGGGAGGTGAGAGCCATGTGCCTCTCTGCTGATAGCAACACATGCCCTGATTAGCTCCCACGAGACCAGAGCTCTGCTCCAAGTCCAACACCCCTCCCCCCCAGCGCACACGCGCACACACACACACACACACACACACACACACGCTGCACGCACAGCCGGCCTCAAGAGCACGGAGACCAATGTAGGTCAGATCCCAGGGTGGCAAATATTGTTGAGCCAGGTGCCTCCCTGTGCCTGCTTCGGGTGCGTGAGTGGGACGGATGACCCCGGCCATCTGAAAGGCTCACAGGCTCACATTATCAGGCCGACGCTACTCTAGAGGTAGAGGGAGGGAGTGCAAGCTTGTTTATGCTAGAGCTGCACTCTGGGACCCTTTGAGGAAAAAGGGCACTGGCATGGGAAAAGGGTTTATCCTTTCCCAAGGGGCAGGCCAGGACACTGGGCTTGGATTACAATGTTACTGGTCATCAAGGTTATACACTAGCAGTGAATGCCCATACAAGCCCAAGCATGTGTGTACAAACACACACACACACAATCTAGACTAGACAAGACAGACATAGAAACGTATATATACCCCTCGATCAACTAAATGGGTCAAAACAGCTGGAGCCAGGATAGGGCATCAAGCCAACAATCTTTTTAAGAGGCCATCTCGAGCAGGCTCCCAGCAGGACTAAAGCACACAGACACACAGAGTTATCTGCGCTTAAGAGTCGTTTGCAAAATTGGTGAGGGCAGAGTGTGCGTGTGGGTGTTACTGTTTGCATGCAATTTCTCATTTCGTTCTTGCATGAGAGGGTTCAGTGAGTGCACAGCTTGAGTGTGTGTGTTTTGAAATGAAACCAGGAAAACACACGCACACACTGTCCTACTCCTTCCTCTACCTCTGGTTGACCCCCTTCCTGTCCCTGAGGGGTCACTTGTCCATCCTTTACTCCGGGGGGAGGGCAAGCTGTATATCTGTCTAATTGCCCTCTCATCCCCCCCCCCCCCTCCTCTATTCTGTCTGCCCGTCCACCTGCCTCGGTCAGTCCCTGTGTTTGTATTCCTCTCCGTCTCACACTTTTTCCGATCGTAAATCAAGCTGCCTGGGGGGCGCGCACTATTCTGGGCACCTCTGCCACCCCTTGGGGAGTTAAAGATAGGTGCAACCCCCCCCCCCCCCCCACCCTCCCAGTGCACAGAGGCACGTGGGCCACCTATCCTTCCCAGAGTGGGAATTCCCCCTCCCACTCGTACACCCATCGACCTCCTCCCTCCGCCGATAAAAGGAACGTAAATAAATACCAGATAAACGTCTGACCGTGAGGCAAGCAGTGGCCGGCCGGTCAGTGTAAACAGCTAGAGGGCGAGGTGGTTCATGGGCTTCATGACCCAAAGTACACATGTATGCTCATGAGAGAGCCTGGGCTGATACCATTTGATCTGCTCTATTTATACCAGCTAAGTATGTGTGTGTGTGTGTGTGAGTTTAACTGTATGAGAGTGTCATATGTACAGTTGTGTGTATTTAAATACGTGCTTGTGTGTGTGTGTGTGTGTAGCATATGTGTGTGTGTAAGTTTAACTGTATAAGTGCGTCATATGTACAGTTGTGTGTATTTAAATATATGCTTGTGCTTGAGAGTGTGTGTGTGTGTGTGTGCCACTGACTTACTGCAGAGGTCATAAAGGAGAGGACGTTGCGGAGAGAGGCAGAGATTTACACCACACAAAGGAGCAGCACACCCCTATTGACAGTGCGAGTGGTTTGTGCACTCTTACTGAACCCTTCCCTCCCTTCACCCACATGCACAAGCACTGCAGCACAACTACTCACATTTCAACAAACCAGTTCAGTCTGTGTGTGTGGCCGCATGACGTGTGGATGTATGCGTATGTGTGTGTGTGTGCGCGCGTGTAGCCATATGATGTGTGTGTATGTGTACGTGTGTGTGTGTGTGTGTGTGTGTGCGTGCGCGCGTGTAGCCATATGATGTGTGTGTATGTGTATGTGTACGTGTGTGTGTGTGTGTGTGCGTGCATGTGTACGTGTATGGGCGTACGTGCATGTATGTGTACATGTGAGTGTGTGTGTGCGCGTGTAGCCATATGATGTGTGTGTGTATGTGTACGTGTGTGTACGTGTAGCCATATGACGTGTGTGTACGTGTGTGAGCGTACGTGCATGTATGTGACTGCGTGCGTCACTCACACGTCGGCGAAGAGCACGGGGGAGTCGGCGCGGTGCGACTGCACGTCCTGCATGGCGTTCCACTCGTTGATGCAGACCTGGTCCGAGGCCACGCGGCTGTGGTAGTAGCTGACCCAGGTCAGGAAGAGGCTGCCCGGGTAGTAGTTGTGACAGCGTGCCACCTCGCACGCCTTGTGTAAGGACTGCAACGCCGCCCTGGGAGGAAGAGGAGGAGGAGGAGGAGGAAGAGGCCATTAAGAGGAGGGAAAGAATAGATGATAGTGATAGAAGAGAGAGTATAGAGTGTTGTGCTTTATATTATACTATATGCCATTATGCCACTGTGACCAAATTGAGAGAGAGAGAGAGAGAGAAAAAAAGAAAGAAAGAGAGAGAGAGAGGGCGAGAGAATATAATTGAAGGGGAGATTGAGGGCACTCACCACATGGCCTGGACAGAGACTGGCTTGAAGACATGGACCCTGTTGACAGTGGACACACTAAACCCACTGTGAAGAGAAAGCACAGAGAGAGAGAGAGAGAGAGAGAGAGAGAGAGAGAGAGAGAGAGAAGCAGCTTAGCTCAGTCTCAGGGGGAAAACATGGGAGAGTCTAAGGAGGAAATGCAGCAGGTGTGTGAGTGCAGGCGTGTGTGTGCAGGCATGTGTGCCTTTGGGTGTGTTTGTGTTAGGGATGTTAACCGGTAGCCGTTTAACCGGTGGTTGACCGAATCAACGTTGACCGGTTAAAATGTTCTGCCGCCGGTTAAAAAAAAACACTATTTTTAAAGCTCCCGAATGCCAGCCAGCGTCTATTATTACACTGCGCACACACGTGTTATTGGTGTTGTATTGTATGGGGCGATTTGATCACTCAGTTTTTCTTTAGCTTAATGTAGGCCCTTGGCATATTTCACACAGTGTTTATATGTTCATGTTTGCCATTTTAAACATGTTTCAGGTTCACCGTTGAGTCTCTTGAAAACAAAAATAAATTTAAAAATGTAGAAATGGTTCTGATTGTTATTACACCATTCTCACAATCATTTTGACGTGAAGTTAAGTGTTGCGTGTAGCCTATTGCAATCCTGACAATCCTGATATTGTGACAAACTTCACTGCTTGTTAGTGGCTGCGTGTTGACTATGGCATGATGATAATTGTAACAATGTAATGGCAAACGAAGACACGAAAGACTAACTTTGCATATGCCTACTTGTTGTGTTTTATTATTCATCTGTACTTAAATGGCATGACGACAGGAACTTATTGCAAAGGATTTTGTGCAGCACACTACAGAGGCTGTTGGCAATCGGTAAGTTTTTTTACGAAGATGTTGGTTAATATACTTTCCTGTAACACCACCAAATGTAGCGTTCTCTGTTTGTGACTTTAGTAACGTGAGCTTTTTATAGCCGAAATCGGTGCCACGTTATGGAAGGTCGGCGTTATGCGTAATGTGTGCCTGTCGCGTGGGTGCGCCAGGGAAAGCAATTATTTTTCTCCCAAAACAAAAACCCTTATTCCTCCACAAGAAGTGGACAATGATTAGGGAAAATGTATAATACAAAGGGCACGAACTAACATTGTGTGAAGGGAGCCTAACCATTCTAAAATGGGGGGATAACTTGTTTCACGGGCAGTTATAGAATTTTCGGTGACCGACTTTAACCGGTTAATGAGGCTCAGTGGCCGGTTAAGATTTTTTTTTAAATTTCGCCATCCCTAGTTTGTGTGTGTGTGTGGGAGAGAGATAGAGAGATATCTTACCCATCACCATCCAAGTGTATCAGAGTGTCACTCCATAGAGGCAGCACCAGCCCAACAGTGCATACACTAGAAAAAACACACACACACACAGTGTTACACACACAACTTCCTGCTACAACAGTAGGTCTACCTGTACAATAGTAGTGGTTTCGTTTGGCTCGAATGTGCAGCCGTGGAATGGTGAGACGCACCGGTCTGAGGAGCTGAAGTCCATGCCCAGCACGACACTCTCCTCGGTGTCCTGCCGACCGTTGGTGGACACCACCACCATGTAGCGTGTGCACTGGAGATAGGCACTCTCCAGACGCACCGCCCAGGTGACAGACAGAGACAGAGACAGAGAGAGAGAGAGAGAGAGAGAGAGAGGCAGAAAGAGACAGAGAGTCAGAGAGACAGAGAGTCAGAGACAGAGACAGAGACAGAGACAGAGACAGAGACAGAGACAGAGACAGAGACAGAGACAGAGACAGAGACAGAGACAGAGACAGAGACAGAGACAGAGACAGAGACAGAGACAGAGACAGAGACAGAGACAGAGACAGAGACAGAGACAGAGACAGAGACAGAGACAGAGACAGAGACAGAGACAGAGACAGAGACAGAGACAGAGACAGAGACAGAGACAGAGACAGAGACAGAGACAGAGACAGAGACAGAGACAGAGACAGAGACAGAGACAGAGACAGAGACAGAGACAGAGACAGAGACAGAGACAGAGACAGAGACAGAGACAGAGACAGAGACAGAGACAGAGACAGAGACAGAGACAGAGACAGAGACAGAGACAGAGACAGAGACAGAGACAGAGACAGAGACAGAGACAGAGACAGAGACAGAGACAGAGACAGAGACAGAGACAGAGACAGAGACAGAGACAGAGACAGAGACAGAGACAGAGACAGAGACAGAGACAGAGACAGAGACAGAGACAGAGACAGAGACAGAGACAGAGACAGAGACAGAGACAGAGACAGAGACAGAGACAGAGACAGAGACAGAGACAGAGACAGAGACAGAGACAGAGACAGAGACAGAGACAGAGACAGAGACAGAGACAGAGACAGAGACAGAGACAGAGACAGAGACAGAGACAGAGACAGAGACAGAGACAGAGACAGAGACAGAGACAGAGACAGAGACAGAGACAGAGACAGAGACAGAGACAGAGACAGAGACAGAGACAGAGACAGAGACAGAGACAGAGACAGAGACAGAGACAGAGACAGAGACAGAGACAGAGACAGAGACAGAGACAGAGACAGAGACAGAGACAGAGACAGAGACAGAGACAGAGACAGAGACAGAGACAGAGACAGAGACAGAGACAGAGACAGAGACAGAGACAGAGACAGAGACAGAGACAGAGACAGAGACAGAGACAGAGACAGAGACAGAGACAGAGACAGAGACAGAGACAGAGACAGAGACAGAGACAGAGACAGAGACAGAGACAGAGACAGAGACAGAGACAGAGACAGAGACAGAGACAGAGACAGAGACAGAGACAGAGACAGAGACAGAGACAGAGACAGAGACAGAGACAGAGACAGAGACAGAGACAGAGACAGAGACAGAGACAGAGACAGAGACAGAGACAGAGACAGAGACAGAGACAGAGACAGAGACAGAGACAGAGACAGAGACAGAGACAGAGACAGAGACAGAGACAGAGACAGAGACAGAGACAGAGACAGAGACAGAGACAGAGACAGAGACAGAGACAGAGACAGAGACAGAGACAGAGACAGAGACAGAGACAGAGACAGAGACAGAGACAGAGACAGAGACAGAGACAGAGACAGAGACAGAGACAGAGACAGAGACAGAGACAGAGACAGAGACAGAGACAGAGACAGAGACAGAGACAGAGACAGAGACAGAGACAGAGACAGAGACAGAGACAGAGACAGAGACAGAGACAGAGACAGAGACAGAGACAGAGACAGAGACAGAGACAGAGACAGAGACAGAGACAGAGACAGAGACAGAGACAGAGACAGAGACAGAGACAGAGACAGAGACAGAGACAGAGACAGAGACAGAGACAGAGACAGAGACAGAGACAGAGACAGAGACAGAGACAGAGACAGAGACAGAGACAGAGACAGAGACAGAGACAGAGACAGAGACAGAGACAGAGACAGAGACAGAGACAGAGACAGAGACAGAGACAGAGACAGAGACAGAGACAGAGACAGAGACAGAGACAGAGACAGAGACAGAGACAGAGACAGAGACAGAGACAGAGACAGAGACAGAGACAGAGACA
>NC_063203.1:20412331-20499831 GCF_017589495.1 Alosa alosa | reverse complement strand
CATTAAATAAATGCTGGATTGAATGGTACAGTTGGAGTGTATGCATCACTCCATTGACCACTGAGGCAAACTGCATCATGCAGAAGCAGCGGTTTCCCACAGAAGCTTCTCTTGACTCCTAATCACACAGAATCTGCTGATGAGGGCGAGGCACTTTCACACAGAACATCCAAAGATGCTGCTGTCAACCACTCTCTCCTCCCCCCTCTCTGTCAGGATTAGGTTAAAGAGCCCAGTTTACTCTTGATCCCAGTAGTCTTGGCTTGTATAAGCTATCCCTCCATTGCTTCACACAGGGATCTGCTAGAGTACACTGGGGCATTCATTTAAGGCGATGACTGCTCATCATAACTGTGGGATGCAAGTGCTGCTGCAAGTACCCACACAGAGATAAACACACACGCACACTTCGGAATGCTGAATTCTATACACAATTGTCCTAAAGCCATGTTTGAAAGAGAAAAAAAATATATTGCCATGCCTCTGCAAAAAGCAATGTCTCAAATCACCCATTTCAGTTGGCCTTACTGGGATTAGATGATGGGATCTGGGGATACAAGCTTGTGCTCAGTGATGAATGGCAATGATACAGAGCCAGCCAGGTTTCCCCACACAAAAGCCACATTGTTGCTAAAAACTGTACTTGAATTGGTATCAGGGAGAATGGCTTAACTAGACTATTTCAAACAATACAAAAACAAAAGTAGTTTGTAGAAGTCGTATCTCCTCGAAAGACGATATTAAAGGTTGGATTTAAATATTGCTTCCTCCGTTTACTTTATAAGGAAGAACATCATTGGGTATGACCATAGACAGTAACAGAAATGACCCACTGAGGGACTATGGACTCATCGGCAAAACAGGTGAGTGAATCAGAGCTGTAACTGTACATATTTCACAAGAGGAAGGAACTCTGATGCATCCTGTTGCATCACGTTAAGGAAATTGATGGAAGGCCGAGTAAAAAATTTCGCAATTTCAAATACTGTAAACTCATTTTTAAGGCCTACCCCTAATTGTTACATGTTACAATTGTGACAAAACAGTAACTGCCTCCATCAAGTTCTAAAAATGTAACCAAATGAGCAGTGGACCTGGCCAACATCCTAATCAGTACTACATAAATCTCACATCATATTATGTTCTGTTAATTAATAAACAGAAAGGTGTGGTTAACCACCGCAATTCTGGCTTAAATCGCTAAAGTAATAGCAAACGTATTTTAAAATCCTAAGGCAAGGCATGGCATACTCACAGTTGGTTAATCTGGTTCTGAGATACAACGGCGTTCTCCGAGAAGTATGGCACCATTTTTGCCCCGCAACAGGAGCAGAAGCAGCCTGGTGCCGAGCTCCGAGTGGAGGCTACAGTCCCCAGGGTCATGGTTGTACGAGGCAGCCGGAGCGGGAGGGTTTCTGGACGGGGCGCAGGATATCCTTTGAGTCGAGGCTCTCTTTATGCTACTCCATGGGAATGCAACTGTTCTCACTAACTCCTTGAGTCGGAGCAGTTATCATGTAGTGATATCAAGACCTCCTTGTCGCGTCCACGTTTCCGACATTAATCAAAACGAGGTAAAACTAAAACCGGGATAACTTCAACAAACAGAAGCGACGATGGAAGCCTACTTGCGCTATCAAGAATTAGCCAACGCTAGCTCCAAACACTCACGTATTCTAGTTCTCCGTACTTCAAAAGTTAAAATAAAGAGTCGATCGAGGTAGCGGTGTAGTTAGTCAAATCAAGAGGATGTCAGCATGGCAGATGTACGGACTAATCTGACATGGTAGGCCTAATCGACATATGCTGATTATCGTCAAAAGAGACACCGGGAGCTGACACAGCCGGCTGTACCTTACGCGTTCGTTCCCATTCCGAATCAACCAGGAGCTCTTGCAAGCTAACAAACTTGGACTGCAGCGGTAAATCTGAAGAGGGAGGAGTTGCTGACATGTGCTTCGGGGTGGGGGGGTGGAAGGTGCGAGCAGCAGGGCCCCGAGACTGACGACACAAGGTTGGTCCTGAAGCAGCGACGGAGAGCGAGGCGGAACACCATCACTGCTCTCACTGACAATTTGAGAGTAATGGTACAGTTTGTTGTTTTTGTTTAGATGGCTCGCGGACATTGGGTCCAATGCTATAAATAGCTTTTTTAAAACGTCAAGTTTCAACACAACAAAAAAAAGATAAATTCAGCCTCAACAAGCTGGCGCCACACGTGATGGGTTTCCTCGAAGGTACTCAGAAATCCTCTGCAAAGATAAACTTACTGCTGCCTGGTTGGAAACAAGCTCAATCCAAAGTATGTTGGGTCTGAGTTGGTGAGATGCACTCCCTAATCTCCTGAACAGCAGGTTGTTGGTACAGGTAATCACATTAGAACGAAGCTGTTGGCAGGTAGACATGAGTGCTAGAGAATCATATTAGAATAGAAAACACAGGCTGTCCAAGTTAGCAGGCAAAATCAGTCCTCAAGTGGCCTTGGGTAATGTGAAGACAACACTTTGTTTGGTCATGCATTAGCGCAACATCCAGTAAAGTGATATAATTCTCTATACCTTTCAATAACAACAACTTATGAATTTATGACTTCTAGCCTAGTAGTGATAAAACATCCCTGTTTACTTTGAAGTGCTCAAAGGAGATGATATTCACATGATAGGTGATAA
The DNA here is from genome assembly GCF_017589495.1 of Alosa alosa. Classification (NCBI taxonomy): domain Eukaryota; kingdom Metazoa; phylum Chordata; class Actinopteri; order Clupeiformes; family Clupeidae; genus Alosa; species Alosa alosa. The sequence goes on along the minus strand of NC_063203.1, from coordinate 20,497,162 downwards.
ACAGGGAGGTAAGCCTACACTCTTTAGCTGAGATTAGACTTGGCAATACATGTATATGAGAGGAACAATTCAACTTGCTTCGTGTTGTAGTCAATAAAGTAATTCCAAGTAAAGGGGCATGTTTTTCCAACACAGCCTTTGCACCAGTGAACTTCTTCAAAACAGGTTTGGCTTCCTTGTGCTGTTTGGATTCTGGTTAATAAGTCTCGTCACTTCCCCTTGTATTCTGGTATCTCAAGCTGCACAGTTGCAAAATGGATGGTAGGATTTTGAAATTGAATATATGTGTTGGCTAAGCCTTCATATAGCCTTCTGTGGCCTTTCATTCTCAGAATTCAGTCACTGTCTACTGGCCATTCAGGTACAGCCAAGCCATTGTTGTAAACACAGATTGTTTATAGTGCTCAGCTAGTTTTAGCCCTTGTTTGCAGACCAACTGTTTGTTGACACGGTTGCCGTCTGTCCCAGAGTCATCAGCCAGGACTAGTAAAGGTTGATGTAGGTATTAACAAAGGAGTGTCAGACCCACATTAGGCTGTGGGCTGGATTTGTTGGAATGAGATCTCATAGGGGTCATCATGGTCATAGTCATTATCATATATATATATATATATATATATATATATATATATATATATATATATATATATATATATATATATATATATGTGTGTGTGTGTGTGATTTTTGACAGCCTTATATTAGAGGCGTGAACTCCCGTGGGAGTCCCACGGGTTGCAATGGAAAAAAAGTGCAGCGCAGAACAAGTTTTGAAAGCTGTTTGCAGGTGCGGGCGGGATGAGAGATGCGTTTATGGGTGCGGGAGAAACAGATGATTCACTGCACTCCCGCAAAATTAAATATGTGTGTAAAATAAAATATTAAAGTAGTGTAGGCTACATAAGTAGGCTACAGTTGAGCTGGATGTTCTGTTAGGCAGCATAGTTTAAAGGTAAACTATGCAGTATTGGCAATTTCCTTACTGTTCAGTTTTTGCTTATTTTTTGCTTGCTCTGTCATGACGAATGGCTGAGAAACTCCATCGCTACCTTTTTCTAGCTGGTGCCTGGCATGTATGTGTATTTGAATGCAGTAAAGCAATTTGTTACACTCGTTACTTCCTGACACTGAGGCCGTCGGCCCGCCTGCCCACAGTTGCAAGGGTGGTTTTTCCGCTCACAGGCGCTAGGGGGAAGCGAGACGGACACCATTCAACCCGAAAAAAGTCATATAACCATTCCAATGACTCTGAAGCTGGTTAATGAAGGTATACTGAGCTAAAAAACTTGCATATTAAGCTAAAAAACCTGCATAGTGTGCCTTTAAGCAGCCTATAATGGATATTATTGTTTATGTGTTCAATCCGTTGTCGAAATTCGTTGTCGAAATCAAAAGCATGACAGAGGAAGAGGGCACCACAAGGCTACTTCAGTTGTTAGTGCTTTTCTAAAGAAAGCCTGCATATCTTCTGCAGGCTTTAGCAGGCAGGAGCGGGACATTAAATTACATCCCTGTAACGGGAACGTTACAGATGCGGGCAGGAGCAGGACTAAAAATTAGACATTACTGCGGGAGGAGGACAGAATATTGCGGGAGCGGGACTGGAAAATCTGTCCCGCGCAGACCTCTACCCTGTATTAACATGTTAAAGGTCAATAAAACCTGGACCCAAGTCTAGGATTCTTACATAGCAGGTCAGATAATTTGTGTTGCATCGCAAACATCTACCTCTACACTGGGTGAGGCACAAGGGCTCCAGAGATAAACAAAGCCTTGCATCTTTGTAAAAAAATGCCAGAGGAGAAGACTCTAGAACTGGCTTCCCAGTCAGCTATGGGTGGGATGCAAAAAAAAAAATCAACACAATGATATTGGCATATTTCTGCTAGGTCTGCACAATATATTATTGGTATTGTGATACCAAAGTGTGATATATTTGTATGACTAAAGCAGACAATTATAAGCTACATTTATCTGCCTAACCATTTCGGTTATTCATCACGGTCCTCCAACTCCATGTCTAGGATTGACTCTTTGCACTTCGCATTGGCAAATTCTATGGCAGACAATTTAACGCTGTACACGCACACACACGCACACACCTTTTAGGGCTGTTTTGACAATTACTGCAGAATCGCTGCATCATGACACCACCGTTATCATAGCCTGTGATAATATCTTATTCTAAGTTTCTCTCTTGACTAATAGTGATACTAGAGACCTAGAGTTCAGACAAGACCACCCCTGCACACAGGTGATTACATCACAATAACAAGAGGTGTCAACACACCTGTCTCCTTTAGTTACGGCTCCGTCACATGCTGCTGTGTACTCAGTCACCATCTCCACACCGCGTAAATAAACACAGATCATCTTACAGTGACGTGAAAAAGAGAAACAGACACTACAACCACATGAGACAAGGGAACTGATGTGTCGGTATGTTGTGAGTGATGCTTATTTGTCTATCCCCGAGTAACCCTTCAGATCGTACTGCTGTCATTTTTCCAGGTCAAGAAATAGGAGATCTACGCATGTGGCATGTTGGTCATGTTGTGTTTACAAATTCATTTTAACTGCAGTTGTGCAACGGGTGCCCTATTGCATGCAATTCTCTGGGAAAGGTCGCACGTTGGTATCTGCCCAAGATTATGAGAACCCCTTCAGTTACCCCTACCCCTTCCAAGGCCATGGTGGAGAAGGAGGCCAGCTGTTCCCAATGCTTCTGAGCAGAGCTCCCAAGTGCTAAGAAGCTAAGGAGTACTTGTGACAGAACAGCAATGACAGAGTCAGCCACAATGATAGTGACTACCTGGCAAAACACACTGTCATTTCAAAAACAGGCCAAGTGAAAATGTTCATGTGCAGGTGAATGGGCAGTTTGGCTTGAAAAATTAGTTTTCAGTTCCAGGTGTGTGTCTACCAAAACCTGTGAAACATGTCATAAGTTGGGTGAGACCAGTCAAACCAAGAAAGGAACTCATTAATAGATGTCATATACATTGCAAGAGGACAGGAGAAGGCAGCAAAGAGAATATAATCCTAGTTCGCACGCAGCCCGCAGGCTGGAGTAGCTTAGAAACTTACTGAAGGCAACATAATTGAAATTAGTTTGCCAGAGAAAGGGAGTGGTGGTGGTGGTGGTACAGGACTCAGCCTGCTGGGTCCAGCCAGCCCTACCCTGCCCGGGGCTGTGTGCTGGAGCGATGTAGCCCACCCTCCACAGAGAAGTAAGCTTGAATAACCTGCTCTGCCACAGCAGCTGTTAACAGGCACAGTGCCAGCATCCACTATCCAGCCAATGTCTAGAAGGTCACATAAAAATATCCCCTGGAAGTCTTCGCTCCTACGGACATAAATACAGTAACCCGTGTTAATGAGCTCTATAGTATGCAGCGCTCTATTTTGATTCTAATCTGCATGGAGCGCATGCTACCTGAGGTCTTCCCACCACAAGTGCAGGCTCGAACCTAACATTTTAAATCATCTGCACTGTGGGAATTTCAGACGTAAGATGAGAGCCTTGCGGGCCCTGCGTGCTGTGGCTCATCCCTACAGACCCAGGCTCTCTGAAAACTCAAGTGAGACACGCAGGCACACACGCACACACACACACACACACACCTCTTAAGATCCATAAGAGTGCCTTGCTTGCATGGGAACAATTAGAGATCAAGATTTACACTTGAAAAGCGCTGATCCCCTTCACCCCTGTCTGTGAGAGAAACCAAGCTGGGCTACAACTTTCAGCTGCTCTGTATGTTACTCTGCGGTGCTGAGGTGCAGGGCTGGGTTGGCTGCACCCTCCAGAAAGGGGCTCTCCAGAGCGATTTACCAGAGCACGTCAAGTTGCATGACGTTTTCCGAAGGCTTGTTTTCACTGTGCAGTTTTTACTTGAAACCATATGTGGAGCGTAACACAACTTAATACAGAGTTAATTATGGCCGAGCGTTATGTAATAGAGTCAAACAGGGTCAGGTAGTTATATGGGGTGGGGTACTGGCGTGGGCATGCCAAATGAGAATAAGGATGTGAATGTGCTCAGACAGCGTGGGGGTCAATGCAGCATGACACCATGCTCACCAGAGAATTACCTAATCTATAATTGAGCCCACATGTGTGGCAGGCATTGAAGTTTGGAGTTCTGAGGGGAAGCGTAATGGGACTTGGGGGTGGTTGATATGTAATGTGTCGCGCACTGCAAACACTCATGTCATGCAAGTCATTCTCAGGCCAGCCAAACTTATTTTGTAAAGGAGAGGGGAGGAGGGGTGGGGGGGATGGGGGGGTTAAGCAGCGTTGCATAACTGGTCAAGTGCTGAGTGAGCGAGCAAGTGAAGCAGTGTGTGTGTAAGCTTCTCTGCCTTGAGCGAAACTCTCCTGAACAAAGCTTCTCTGACATGTACTAACAGACACACATCTTGATAACATACAGCAACAGGCTGCTGAAGCCAAGCACTTATGTTGACAAACTTTGTGAAGAGTACCCAGTGGTGTAGGGTACGTGATACGGAGGACTACGCAGTATACCCACTTAAAAAGCATCAACTCAGTATAACCACTTAAAATAGGCAAGGATAGGTATTAACATTTGGGGTTGATCACAGTATACCCACTACAGCTAGCTAGACTATACCACTGAGAGTACCGTTCTGTATCGCACAATGCTGTTCTGACACGCAGCGTACCGTGCAACTCTGGATGATTCTAATGAGATTCATACAAGATGCAAAAAAAGAGGCCTCTGCCAAAACAGCTTGACAACAACAATAAAAGGTAATGTTGCTGTGTGACGTGCACTCCTCTAAACAGACACACAAACAAGCTGTGCCACATCAGATACATCCACTATCAGGATCATCATGCAAATATCCCGTGGCACACTACGCAAGCGAAGTCACGCAGACAGGGTCCTTTACAGTAGAACTGTGTGCCTCCTGTTCAGGTTGCAAATCAGATGCTTATCAAATTACTTACATAGAACTAATATTTGAAAATGGGGTCAGAATTTGAATTTGTAATTTGAAAAAATACTCCAAAACCAAAAGCGATAGATTCCTTCATAGTGATAATTTAGTAATAACCAACTAGGACAGGCATGGCCCATTTTAAAAGTACACAGTACTATCTCTAGAGTCGTGGAAATCAGTTGTAAGTTGTAAGCTGACTGAAAAAAAAAACAAAGTAGTGAACTGATATACATTGATTGATAGAAAGCAATAGAGAAAGATTCATTATTCCAACACAGAAGCACGGACTGGCCTCTCTTCACTCATTAGTGGTAGACTAGAGTCCCCTTAGTGGTCACTGACTGCATAGCACTCTATCTACCATCACTGACTGACTCAAGTCAGTCTACACCAAACAGACCTGTATTTGTCCCAGCCTCTGGCTAAAGTGATTGTCAGTGCATTTGCTCAGAACACTGGCTAATATGTGTGAAGGATATGAGAGGTGAAGTGGGGGTCACAGACACACAGTTACTTCCCAAGTGGGATGGGTAGTCAACTGGCCATTGGACCATAATTGTAACTGTTCTTTTAGCATGCTTTTAGACCGCTGTAGTGTTGGATCATAGATCTGGTTAGCTTACCTTCTGGGCTGAGCACGACGGTCATCGTCTCCGCTGTCTGCTTCCTGCACACAAGAGAGAAACAGACAGCCAATCAGACCCACCCAAGCAGAGGAATCTCTTTCTTTCACACACACACATACACACACACAGGCCTGGAAACCATAACTACCAGTACTAGCACACAAGCACTGACACCACACACGTCATCATACAGAGCCGGGAAAGAACAGGAAATCATAATATGCTGCTAGGGGGAAAAATAAACATTACACTGGATAGCTATGTGATGATGCACAGACACATCATGTCAAATACTTTTAAACAGACGTAGCCAAACTGAAATATCTTAGCAAACATGCAATAACTACACTGCAGTTAACAATCTCCCGGTCCCAATTTATTAGACTTTTGTGATGTTGCAAAAACCTTTTCTGATGGTGTACTACACAATGACTCACAGTCTACCACAAAATGTTGGACAGGTGTGTAGATTTTGATAGCATTTTTTTTTTTTTTCTCTACTCTCACTCATTCAATCTATCCAATTAAAAAAAAAACGTGAAGTTTACTTTCACCAACTATGTATGGCTGGAGTGCACCTATAATTGGGCATTTCAACAACATCCACTAGGCCTGAGGGGTATTTCACAAAGGCAGAATTAAGACATCCAAGATAAGTGATAAAGCGAGGTTTGACATAGCGTTGTCTGGTCATCCTAGCTCAACTCGTTTCACAAATGCCAATCCAGGACGAGTAGGAGTGACTATGTCAAGCCAGGTGTAAGTAATTCAGGATGTGTGCGCGTTTTCGTTTCTGCTCCAAAGTGCCCACGGTTGGAATAAAAAAAGACGCGGAAAATAGCGTCACTCACACAAAGTGAACAACCGCATTTGATATAGACTAACAATGAAGTAAAGTTATCCTTTTTGGAATGGGGAATCATGGCTATTTCTGTAAAACAGCAGAAGTAGGCGTGGTAGACCAACTGAATGCAAATTTTATGTATGCACCCACGTGTGAGTGCTTCCTTGTCTAGGCACGCAACATCATTAAGAAAGCGCTTGCCACTGCAAAGATGCACATATGATATACCTTAATATTATAGTTGAAAATACCTTTGAAAACTTGCCCCTCCACTTCCAATCAACTACAGTAGGCTATTCATCAAACGTCTATCAATAAAATAAGCAAACAATGAGTACCTAGGCCTATGTTAATAATTATAAGGCTATCACAATTAAAATAATAACCATATGGTAGTAGGCAGACAATCTGTTTTGTTTTGCGAGCAAATACATTTAGCAAATAGTTTATAAATGGAATAAAGCTCCTTAAAATTAGCACGGAGGTCTGATGTGAATGACAGCTAGCTGAACCAATAAGACCACATAATTACCATTAGAATTAACTTAGCTTGGCTGTTAGCCTGGTCGGGACCAGGCTAGGTGCAGAGAATAAATCCCCATGGTAACTTATGTGCCATCTCTTTTGTGAAACCAAGTCAAGGCTAAATTCATCCAGGATAACCTAAAAATCCCAGCTTAATCCCTTATCTAGGTTTTGTGAAATACCCCTCTGTAGGCTAGCCTACATGATTCAGACAATAACACCACCAAATCCAGTTAATCTAGATGGATAACTGAACACTTTCAGCCATACCAGGCTCTGTCCAAAACCTTTAATCCCAAACAATTGTTACTGGACGGGTGAAAGCATCAGAGATGAAGACGACTGTTTTTTTGAGTATCTCTATTCCGCACCCACCCACTAACTCCAACAGTCCACAGCCCCCACCCAGAATAGAGAATAGACAGAGTTTAATCCTGGCCTGCTACTGCTAATCCCCAACATCGAGCACACTCTCCCTTCTCTCTCTCCCAGAGATCAGCCTGCTGGTCCAGCTGTGATGCCAAGCACTCACACTAAAGCAGCACCCCTCTGCACTGAACACTGAGTTGGGTTAAGCACAGAATTCTAATTCTACAAGGTTAACCACAGAATTCTAATTCTACAAGGTTAACCATATTCATCATCTGCCCGTAGAATAAGAATCACTCATGTCTAATTCTATATATCGCTCAGTAGTCTCTCTCTCGCTCTCTCTCTCGCTCTCTATGCATCTTAGTCTACTGGGGCAAGAAATGATTAGGAAAAAATGACCAACACAGAGACGTACAACTGTCAAGCCAGTATCAATGGTGGTGTATAAACTCATTAGGCCTATATTTGCATAGATATCCAGTTGGCCTCCAGATGCACTGACAGGACCATAGGACAGAGCCTCCGCACAGAGCCAGTGTGTGCTCACAATTAGATGATCAGATTCCTCTGCAAGGCTAATGCAATTTCAGAAACGCAGTTAGAGAAATGGTAAGAACATGAGTCACTCAGGACCCCCGTTTTTATGTTCAAAGCTTGCCAATTGCAAAAAAACATACATCACCACCCATCAAACCACAGTGAGGAGACTCCTCCCTTCTCATAACACTAAGTCAATGCCTGTCATACCTATGTGAACTGGGTTTCCATGGTTACCACCATACCATGACAGGGGAGGAGCTGGGGAGTGTCATATAGATTGCCTCCTGCACCAATGGGAGCAGAGGATTCACAGTGCTACCAGGCAGATTTCTCTGCTTGGTCTTGGTCAGGAGACACCAATCAGTAGGCCTACTGCCTCTTACATCAAAGCATCTGAATATTAGCCTACAGTCATTTAGCTTATTTAACCATTTTAAAGAGCAATAGGCTAAGGCTGGTTTGTGCAAAACGATTATTAAATTAATTTCAATAGAGTATTCACACAGAGATGTAGAGTCACCTTTTACATCTTTTGACAGCATCGGTCATGCCAGTCTACTGACAATGATGTGATGCCCACCGTCTCTCCCCCTCTCTTACTCACACTCTCACACACACACACACACGCCGGCCCATCCCAAGACATACAGTCAGTGGGCCCATGGAGAGCATGCATGTTGAGGAGAAATCAGGCCAACAGGACTGGGGATGTTGTGTTTCTCAGGGAAAAAAAACTCCAGGCATCTCACAAGATGACTCACATGGGTGCCTCACCAGGGTCACATGATGGGCAGCTGGTATCATCGACACCACAGGGCCAAATCAGCCCATTACACGCGCAACCCGATTTCTATCCATGGCGCCACAGGGAATATTACAAGTAAAAGGCAGAAGACAAGACATGCTATTGTAAATTCACAGACAACATTACATAAACTGGGTCAGAGTCTACCAGACTTCAAAACTGGACCTTAAAGACCCCAAAATATGAATGGGAATTCCTGACATCCTAAAACGCTTGTCAATTACACTTGCTATAATGAAAAGTGCATGGCACAATTATGATGAGTAAAGATCATTCAACTTGGCATGTGGCCTAATTTGCACACTAACAGGCCACTTTCATTAAGCTTCAAACTAATCCTTTTTGAAACCAAAACAGGTAATCTATTCTAATTCACACACTGCTGTACTACTGAAGTCATATCACAAATCTTGTCAAAGAACCTGATCAAAGATTTCGTGTTAAATTGCGTCTAAAACTTAAATTACCTACAACCAAAACATAGTACCAACACTATACAATGGTGATTAAACCAGACAACATTACAGGAACATGGTGTGTCACACTTCCGTTAATTCGGTTTAACTTCCCAATGCAATGAACTAACGTAAACTAACAGAATATCACAACAGACTCCACAGTCCACACGTTAAGGTTATAGCCTTAAACAAGACAGGTCAGATTTGCTTCACACTCATCGTAACTGGTTCTTGGATCAACTTATACAACATCGGCTCAGACTTGACGGTCGTAACGTTCACACTGACAACGCCTCATAGACTGACACGACCATGGTTTGCTAACCACTTCATACGGTTGAGAAGAAATGCTTCCTCAGGCTTTTCAGCTAACTGGCTGGCGAGGTTCCTCAATGAAGAGATATATGGACGGACACAGAGCCTAAGACATGTAGTAACTTAAAGATGCAGATACATAAACAGTAAAAGGTACCCAGGTTAACTGATGTATTGTTGCTACACGCTACCAAACCCATGGGCTGGTGTACTTTCCTAACCAAAAGTAACAGTTATTCACCAAGATAGCTAACACTAATGTTAGCTAACGTTAGTGATGCAGCCAAGCTAGCTAGCAAGATGTCACTCTACGGCATATACTCATACTCATATTAATCAAGCGAACCTTAGACAAAGCATACCTTATTTACGACAGTGCTACCCGCTCCATCCGCCAAATACTTTTTTCTAACAACTGGTAACCCGCCACATGATGAAAGCAGCGTTGCTGTTAGGCTAAGTGGTCAATAACTTAGTTAGCTTTCTATCGCTAACAGTACATGTTACCAGTGGAAACACTTTTTGCAAGCTCGCCATGCGTTCATACAAATGTTTGAATACATGCAAACAACTTGTGTTTACTAGATAGCTGCTAGCTTAGAATCGTTAGTATGCTTCAAGACACAATAATGTTCTACTCAAAGAAACCATACAAATGACTAAATCCATGTTAGCCTTGACATTCCTGGCATGCGCATAAGAATACAGCACAAGCTAAGTTGGAATAAGCGGCTTCGAATTCGTCCAAGATAGCAACCAAGCTAACCAGCTACCTGGCTACAACTGCAGATACAACAGTCACACCGGCTAAATCAGCAGATAGGAAGAAATCTCACCGACACACAGGGGCTAGATGTAGTGCTGGGAGTTGGCGACCGCTGTACTGTGACCAGCGCCATTCAATGTCCAGGAACACGATACTTAAATATCAGAGAAAGCGAAGAGTAACATAATTTGAATGCAGAGATGTGCACTTGCTGGTTCGTCCGTTGCTGATGCTGTCTCTCCACTCCTTCCCTCACCACTAGTATGCTGCGCATGCGCCCGCACTTCCCGACTCCTGTCAGATAAAGCACTGGTTAGGGGAGGGGACCTGAAGTGTAGACTCAAACATAAGAAACTTTTTTAAAATAAATACTGTCAAACAAGCTCAACAGGGTTCAACAGAGACAGAGTGGTAACCTGGATTCTGTCCTCTGCATAGTCTGTCTGCCTCTTCACCCCCTCCATGTTTGGATACTGTCCACTAGCCACTTTTTACCATTGTTTTCTGCCTCACTGTTTGCGTGCTATATTAGCACATTAGCACATATGCATAACCCCTCCCTCCATGCCACAGCCGAACTGTGGCCACACTTATACCTTTTCTTAAAATAGTTATATATATAGATATATAGACTTGTTCTTGCACTGTTGCACTGTTGGACTTACTCATTTGCACTATCACCATGACCACTATTACCATTGCACTATCACCGACACTCACTCACACAGAGCACCTTACCTACGTTACTATGCACAGAGAATCACAGGCTCAGTCCCTGCCTCAGTCATTGCAAGCGCCTCTTGATTGATTAATCACCACTATGTGGATACTGTTTTTAGAATTGATTTAGTTTAAGTGTTAGTTAGTATAATTTGTATTTTGGTATATTTAGTAAATTCTTTATCTTTACTGTCCTTATTGATTAGTTGTGTTTTTACATTATATTATATACTTTTAATTACTTTTTCTGCTGTTAGTGAATGTGTCTGTGTTGTCTTTATGCTACTGAGACGTTGAATTTCCCCTGGGGATCAATAAAGTATCTATCTATCTATCTATCTATCTATCTATCTATCTATCTATCTATCACTGTTCCTCTGAAGTCATTAGATCCCTATAGTTTCTTCTTTGGTGGAGCAAAGTAGCAATCAGCTATAGGCTACTTGAGCATCTGAATAAGTGAGTTAACATTTTTCTGCAGCATGTTGCCTACCATTGTGCAGTTATTGCATTCCCAGTGGCATCCACCACAGAAACCAGAGCTTAGCAACCCACAATAGCCTACACTCACATGAGCATATTTGAGGACCTGGTATATGGTGAAGAGATTGTTTGTACATCATTAGCTAGCTGACTTACCACTGGGAATTTCACGGAACTGGGTAGTCTACCTGACACATTCCTAATTAGAGTTTAAAAGCAGCCACACAACAATTCAGAAAATCAGAAAAACACACAAGATGCCATGTCATTATTGGCTATATAGAACGGCATGAGTGAGTTCATTTCTTTTGCAAATAATAAACTATAGACCTAAAAATAAGAATTGAAACGGCAACAGAATGTCATAAAGCCTCAAACTGATGGGTTGGTAGCCTAATACTTCCTCTGTATATCAGTAACACTGCCATCCCATCTGTAGTTCTGTTTGTGCAGCTGAGCAGGGGTAACAGAACAGTAATACGTTGGTGCCTCAGGCAGACAGTGCTCTAGTATGTGGGCTTGAGTTCAAGTGTGGTGTATGAATATCCTTAAGGGTGCTCACATTCACATAGTCTCTTCTTTAACCTACTAAACTGGGGGAAGCCTGAGTCTCCATGACTGTCTTAGTCATAGCAAACAATCCTTCCAATGTGGGTCATTCTGTACAGTGGTGCCACATATTGGCACAACCTTGTTCAAGCAAGCATTTGGACTCAGTCATGTGACTGAACTGAATGGCTCACTGCAGCTAATAGCCAATCGACCATGTGATGAGTTCCTGCACTAACTTGAATAAATAAGAGACAGGGAACAACAAGGATCATCTGAGCTGAATTATGTGGACACTATGACCAGAGTTGAATCAGCTCCCAACCCTTCACCCCTTGGACTGAAAACAGTGCATCCACCTCCATGTGTTTTGTTTAACCTGCGGCAAATACCGTAGTGAAACTGAGTAAAGGTGTGACCAGGATGCGAGTCAGAGAAACTGAGAAGAGTGTGTGTGAGTGAAAGTGAAGACTGAGCATGAAAAGGAGGGAGGGATGAAGGGAGAGAGACTGTCGAGGCAAGAGAGACAGAGAGGTGGTGACTTAAGGGGTCATTGAGATGATTGATGATCGCGCTCTCCAAGCTATTTTTTTCACCTTTTTTCCTCTCTATCCAATATTGAAATGGAGAGGTTGGTACATGTTCACAGTCACCCTTTATCATAAATGTGTTTTTTAGAAAGAAAAAAAATGTGTTTGTTCGAACCCTGGCAACCTGAAAATGACTTCCAGTGTGTAAGTTGCGATTTCAATACTTCAGCAAACTAAAACCCCATAGCAGCTGGTTCTATCCATTCCCTGGGGTTCATTGATTGTCATGGGCCAAGGAGCAGCACTCTTCCATCTCTCCCTTGAGTAACGGCCCTCTTAGGTCCCTAGACAGCTCATTCCTCACCTTGATAAATATAAGGGCCCTCCATGCATTTCATTATGCTGTGATCACAGGCCAAATCGAATGGCAAGGGCAGGGTGGATTCATGTCTAGATTGTCCTTTGATAACAAATATGCTCGGAGAACCCTCACACACATGCTTGGATATGCAAATCTTCAACGTGGTGATGCAAGGTTGACAAGCAACTGCACTTTATCATAGAAATCCTTGGTACAATAAATTATATAGTGTTTTTTGAGGGTTAGGGTGTGGGTGGGACTCCATCTTTTCACATACTGTGTAATGAACTCTGCAGATAACAGGGCCTTTGTGCTCTTATCAAGCTGTCCTCTATGTGGTCAGTCTGGGCAACGAGAACGAGATGCAGTAGTTGGAAAGAATGGCAAGATAACACTGGTGGCAAGCGAACATTTGACTAGATCACATGAACACAAAGAAGAGCCGGAACAATAATCAGGAAAGAGAACACACAATAAGGGATTATACCCCCCAAAAAAAAAAAAAAAAAGAATTTCGGTTTGGTTATGAAATGCCTTCGTCGGATAGCCTTTTAGAGAATGAAGACTGTGTTTACTGTGTGGACACAGTCTGTTTGTGGTTGAGACAGTCTTCATTTACCAGAGGTCTCTGAACTGTGACTTTCACACCATTGTTCATATAAGACAATGTTGTACCGCCGCCTGCATCCATGTGCCCCTATCTCTGACACACAGAGTGTGGATTAGTGAAGGGAGCGCTGGCAGATGAGATTAGGATTACCATCAGGGATGGCAACAATCGGGGTTTAACATCAAGGCAGACAACACGAATGAGGCTTTTCAGGATTTTAATTAAAGCTGAGCTTCACACATTTGGATCTGTTGAAAAAAAAGAGAGATGAACCCCACCTACACTAAGGTTGTGCAGTATGATGTTTAATTTTGAATATGACAAAACAGCAATGATCACATTGAAACACATTGGTCACAACAACTGACTTATTCATAATGACACATGTTCATGGTGACAAAACTTTCATTGCTCTCAATCAATATATAGTCACTTTCTGCCTTGCATTTACAGATTTAGTCATTAAAGTCTTCATGCACCAGAATAGGCCTATCTGACAAATCCTCGAGGAAAGTGAATGTTAAATTACTCTACAGTCATCCTTAGGACTGTGCTTCACTCAAGGGTCTTTGTAGACGAATGGGAAATTAGCCTACATTTGTTCATAACATGTTTGCTTTGAACACCATAGTGCTACAAAACTACATGCACCTTTCACCTGATAACTTCTGCAAAATTCGTTACATTCGTATTGTTGCAAGTGTTATATTCGTTACGTAGGCTATTGTTGCAAGTGGGCAGTGCAGTGACCAAAGCAACAATGGACACACAGCACATAGGCTACATACAGAAGTCTGATCCAAGGACTATTGTTTTGAGAATGGTGTTACTACCCTCTTCTGGTCACTCACGACAAATGCACACTGCAATATGATACGTTTACAGCAATTAGGCTACTTATAAGAACATACGAATATTGTTCATCCTCATGATTACCTCTTTGAATGATACAAAATCAACTTGTTGATAGGCAAGTCATTTTTGTTTTGATGTCAGTGAAGACATGCCAACAAATAGGCATAGGCGAGCCTTTATGCAATAATAGCCTACCCTAGAGATGTTAGGCTATGGCGATTAAAATATCACAGACCTTTCTAAGAAAATATGTTTGTTTCTTTTTAACAATATTAATCATACATGGAGATATTCGAAACTATGAAATCCTGTGAGCAGTGAGTGAGAGTAGTTCTTCATCCCGGTTCCTCCTTTGGCAATGTCTTGGGGGCATGTAGACTACAGCAGCGAGAATGACAATCGCTACCAAGACACATACATAAACAGAGACAGTGAGACCTGTAAAGGGTGAGAAAAATGAACGATGAACAACGTATACTAAAACATCTGATATCTGCAAAGTTGCATAGCCTAGTAGAAATAGCCCGCGTATAATAAGAAAAACAGTTATATAGGCCTAGGCCTTAGACGTGCGGGAAAAGTTAAGAACAGCCTACCAAGTTGCTGGTGTCTCAAGGCGTCTCCCTTATCCATGAACAACCCGTCCATGTTAAATTGCAGGCTTTAGTGAGGACAAACTTTTGTAAGCAGATGCGTTATCTAACCATATATTATGAAAAAACACGAATAGAATACTCACTGTTACTATTCTCATAACGAATAAAATCACGACAGATTTTCAAGGACAACGCAACACTTCGCTTGCGTCGGTTGAGTTGTTGATTCAGGAAATCTGTGAATCTGTAAATACGTCTGAACTTTGGTCATTGCTTGCTTGCACACTCCCTGCATAGACTTATTGTTTCCTTTTAATTATCCCTCATATAATTTTCTTGGAGTGAAACGTAGGCTATTGTCGAGATGTCATTAAAACGATACAGTTTCTGCGATCAAATCGTTATCGGAGCTTTTCCTCGCATTTCATCATTAAGAGCGACCGAGTGGATTGTAACAGACAGAGGGCAGTAGACTACATATATATTTGAGTAGGGCAGTGTTAGAAAATCTAATGTGCTATGATAGGCCTACACTTTATGAATTTTATTCTAGGCCCTCACTTCACCTTGCAGACGTCCTAAACATTGTAACCGATTTAGGCAGCAGGTTTTCACAAAACGTTTTCTTTGTATTTGGAATTTACAAATTAGATATAGCCTTTATGTTGTTACGGTCAAAATGGGCATCGGAAGCAGGGAGGCCCAGAGGCCAATGCACCCCCCCCCCCCCATTAGCATCTCATAATGACCAACAACATGCTACATCAAATGAAGTGAGAAGTTAACCTTAAAGCAACACCAAAGAACTTTTCCTCTGTCGCATGCACTATATTTGTTTGCAGCACTGCTTTGGAAATAACGATGTCCACAGACAAAGTAGAATATGTTGCATGATTTTATGAAAGTACGATGTATTGCGACATCAGAAATTTGTAGTTTCTTATGTCTCATTCCATCGAACAGATCCGCTACCCGATCTGGCAAACTTACATAGTGCGGTTATAGCCGATAGAGGGCCGCGAAGCGAATGCAGAAGTGCCGTTCACCCTGTTACGAGATGATGAACCACTGAAACGATTTTGGAAACATTATTTTAAGGTACAAAAAACTCTTTGGTGTTGCTTTAACAACCCGCCGGATTTCTCCTTTAAGAACTCAAGGGAACGTTCTGGGGACGTTCCTTAAAGGAGAAATCTGGGTGGTTTTCACATAGATCTACGTTTCTCGAGGTCACAGAGTACTGTCAGTATGAAAAAAAACCTAAAACATTGGTTTTACCTAGCACGAGTTGCTACAGCCAGCAGCTAATCCAACCAGGCAGCTACAGCGCTACTGGAGGCATGTCCGTGAGTCCCCATGGACATGCCCACTGAGTGTAGCGTTGTAGCTGCCTGGCTGCATTAGCTGCTGGTTGTAGCAACTCGAGCTAGGTGGTTGTAATTAGCCTACCTTATGCCCACCTTGTGTTTTCCAGGCATGCAGCTGTTCCCATCGTTCTGGCCTCTTGGATGACTCTGGAGGTATGGTGCTCCGTACTGTATACTGCAATGTCTGCTGCCTCTCCTGGTATTCGAGATAGCACATCTGCATTCCGATCAGCTGTTCCTGGTCGGTACTGGATCTCGTAGGAGTAGTTGGCTAGCTGTGCAACCCACCTCTGCTCTGTTTCGCCCAATTTGGCAGATTCCAGGTGGACCAAAGGAGTTGTTGTCAGTGAACACCGTCTTGGGCTCCCCACGGGTAATCCTTGAACTTTTCAGTCATAGCCCAGCAGCTCTAGCTTGAAGGAGCTATAGTTTTGATCACTGCGCTCTGGAGGATAGAGGCTACAACTGGCGTATGCAATAACCCTTTCCTTGCCATCTTGGACTTGGGCAAGGATCGCTCCAAGGCCATCAAGACTGGCATCTGTGTATAGCCTAAATGGGAGTTAGAAATCAGCATAGGCCAATATGGGGGCACTGAGGAGGGCTTGTTTGAGTAAGTAGAAGGCGTCCTGGCACTTGGTGGTCCACTGAATGGCAGAAGAGGGTCGGTGGGCATTGTCTTGCAGGAGCTGGTTGAGGGGGGCGGCTACCTTTGAGAAAGCAGGGATAAACCTCCGGCTTTATATTTTTTATATTTGTATAGGTGGGATAAACCTCCGGCTACAAATAGTTTTTGTCTACTTTTGAAATTACATGCAGGGCTGAAACCCTGGCAAATGTGTGTTTGGTCCTATTTGAACTTATTAGCGGTCTGTAGCCAGTGGCGCCTGCAGGTGTATGGCCGTACACACTGTATGGACCATCAGGCTTCTCGGTTAGGAGTAGAGAAATAATCTCCCCTGTGTATTTTCACTCCAAGTTGGCTTACAATAACTTCCCAACTGTGCACTGTAGCCCATAAACTGCATGACAGTAGGCTATTTATATTTTTCTGTAAAATAACCACATGCATTTGTGCAAAATTAAGCACTAGGCTATTTAACGCACACATTTTGTTTGTGCAGGAGAGAGAATGACAGCACAAGCAATTGGGGGTGGGGGGTTCTTTATCTGGCCCCTGCACTCGTTCCGGCATGCCTGATCAGACCACTGTACCTGTATGGTTTTATTTTCTTTTATTTCATTCATATGTTGTTCTTCTTATCCAAGGTGATACCCTCGTCTCTTCAGTCTGCAGTTGCCTGCAGTTGCATCCTCTCCCCTGTCTTTCAGCATCTATGTGCTTCACCTCCCAACACCTCCAAGCCTTTAATGAAAAAACAGATAGGGGAACTTCTCCGCATTCTGGAATCAATATTAACTAGACTAGGGATTGAGAAAGAAAAAAGGAGGCTGGGAAGGAGGTTGCGGTGTCTGTGGAGATAAGACAGTGTGCAAAATGAGTTCATTAGCAGAGAGCTGGCACTGAAAATCAAGCCAGTTCTGATAAAGGAGCTCACAGTTGAGGGAAAAAAGGTTTCATTTCCTGTCTTCACTGGGCCAACATATCAAAGAAAGATCTATAGGAGACAGGGCAGCTGCTGAAGATCAGAGAGAGAGAGAGAGAGAGAGAGGAGATGGTAAGACAGAGAGAGAGAGAGAGAGAGACGGTGAGACAGAGAGATGGAGATAGAGGTGGGAGAGAGAGAAATGCCAGGATTTGAAAGGCATCAAAAATGTGAATCAAAACCAAATAAAGCTGTGTATAGTTGAAGAAGAGGGGTTGAAGAATGTTCAATGCAACCTAAACCAAACCAACACTGACCAAAAGGTTTAAAGAATTTGTAGTTGTTCATTTAGATTGTACATTTAGAAACAACTATTTGTCATATGACAAATATAGAAAAAGGCTCTTCTGTGTGACCCTTAAGTCTACTAACAGTTCATTACCAAAAAGAGTGAGGAGAGTGAAGTGTGGAAAAGGACCAAAAGTAAATAAAGAATAACAGAAAAATTATGGGCAAAGATGGGAGACAGATATGTGGGCATGCAGGAGATGCAAAGATGGAGGTGGCGGTGTGGTGTTTAATATAGATCTCCCCTGATACGGCAGACAGAAGAACAGGAAGTTTCCATCAGTCAGGAGAGGGGGGCCATAGGAAATTGCCACAATAAAGTACACAGAAAAGGACGGGAGGGGGATACTACGTGACAGCCATGGCGACTGTGCCTGTCACAGTGTTGCCATGGCGACTGTGCCTGTCACAGTGTTGCTTATTCTCACACTCATCCCCACAGTGTCACTTCATTCTCAGTTCAATTCTTCACAGAAGTATATTTCTCTTTTGTATTGTTTTCATAATAAAGTCCTCACTCAAATAAGCACTCTGTTTGTTGGGCCTCTGGTTTGCCATTTTAAATATTTGCTGCTTATCCAACAGGAGACAGATCTGCTTGAGTCTAGACCTCAAAATGAATAGGCGGATGTGTTTCTGAGGCCTACATGTTATCTGAGGCCGATAAGAGGGTCTTGTATGCAATGTTGTTTAGATGCTGAGAGAAAGGGGAGCTGAAACTCTACACTGTATGTGTTAGCCGTGTGCTTTGTGGACAGAGAACTTTGTGTACTCTGGTTCGCCTTGATGACAAACCCAGCAAAGCTTGTTACACAGTCCCCTGTATCATCACGTACACGCGCGCACAGACACAGACAGAGACAGACACACACACGCACGGGGAGAGAGAGAGAGAGACTTCTAATAGGATTATGTAACTTTAACAGGTGACAATGAGTTTATGATGCTGTGCTGTAATACTGAATGATCTTAGTGCAGTGGTAGAGGATTTGTATGTCAAAATGTTTGTATATATATATATGTATATAGACCCTTTCAACATATATATATGTATATCTATATATTGAATATTGAAGTGTATGCTGCTGGTGTCCTAGAATGTTTTGACAGAGCCAGTGGTGAAGGAACACAGGTCTATGCCAAAGGCCAAGATGGCTAGAAGATACATTATGGAAATCAAATACTCTATCAAATACACCCTCATATAACAGAATGAATAATATTTGAATGTTGCACTAAATATATCATTAGGTAATAATTCGCTGTCATACAGAGGATAATGCTTATAAGTGTGGCGCTCTCATGTTCAAAGAATGTTATTCCAAGTCTAGGAAGTGGACTTAGTCATTTTTCATTGCGATTAAATACAAAAGCTCTGGTTATTAAATACTAATAAAACTCTCGAAACCCTGTCTGTTGTGGCTGTGTTGTGCGTCCGGATAACCATGGCCCCCAGCTGTCAGAAATAACGAGCCTGAGGTGTGGACATTTGCTCCGTAAACATTCGAGGAAGGCTGACTGCCGAAGTAAAGTGTGTGTGTGTGTGGGGGGGGGGGCTCTAATCTTCTCAGGGTCTGTAGTTTATTATGCTATGAGTGAGACTCAAACATCCTGTTCCTTAGAGAGATAGGGCAGCAAAATGTGAAACCCTATCCATCTATTTGTAATCTCTTTGCTATTATGATAGCAAAAGTGGAGCTGGGGGGAATAAATGGATGAACGGGAGATGGGTGAGGAGGGTCAAGGACTGGAGGAGGATTTCCCTGCCTGAAGGTTGGAGGAAATTCTCATAGATTCAAGCGCAAAGACAGTCTTTTCTTTTTCGATTTTGTGTGCTATTTACTTTCAGATTGTGGTCATTATGATCATGTGTGTCATTGTTATTTTGAATTACAGTATTAAGGACTAAAGTAAATGATGTTTGGTGTATCTAGCAAAATAGTGAAGATTTTCTATATAGGCCTAGTTGTAAATCAAATGGCCACACTGAATATGCATTGTAACAGGCTGGGTTAATGCCAAACTTACAATCAGTACATTCTCAATAGAATTACAGTACAATCTCAATGAAAACAACACAAACACAGGCATATACTTATACTTCTCTTTTATTTGATATATATATATCTTTATTCTATAACTTTTTTTTATTCCAATACAATCTTACGGACATCAACCAACAACAGGTTTCAGAGGTACAAGAGAAGAATTGACTTTACTGTAGTAACAGTGAATCCCGCTGAACAAGACAGAATAGTGTCACAATGTCAAGGCACAAAAGAAGCACAGTATAACCACATCAGCGAGCATGCACACACTGACTACACACACTGTGGCTCCAGTCCTCCCAACCACCAAACGACACACAGCAGAAAGATTTAACAGTCTAATGAGGATTGTCACTCTCATCCTCGCTCCCTTTCTCTCTCTCTCTCTCTCTCTCTCTCTCTCTCTCTCTCTCTCTCACACACACACACACACACACACACACACACACACACACACACAGAGACACACACTCATGCACACACGCCAACACACACTCATGCACACTTAGAGAGACACAAACACACATTCTTCCTCTCTGTCAACTATCAGCACTCAGTAAAAGTTGAAAGGGGTTGACAGTTTTGATTACACAAAAATCTGCAAACTACAGTTGCACATTCCTTTACATACTATTTTCCAATCAAACACAACAAGACACAGGTGAAAAGTAAAAAAAAGTGGTGATAGCTCTGAGGTCACTAAGGCCTCAATGTTGATGTGTTTGACAGTTGTACTGGATAACATTTTCAGGGTCCACCAAATGTTAGGAATGTGTGGATGGTAACTGAATACGCTCAGAGAAAATAATATAGACATAATTGTCAGCATTACATGAGTATATCAACTATGCAACTCAAAATATCAGCTCTTGAAATAAATACACATCTTATATAGACAGACTGTACTTTAGTGTGAGATTATCACCATTATTGTTGCCGGACTTCTCTGGGCTGACTTTGAATGTTGATGCTCTCGTAAAGTAGGCTCAATAATGATACATGCCATGCTTGCATACACACACAGTCACACCTATCACTGATCGGTCTAAAACTCTTGCTTTGAGAAGCTCTTTGCTGCTCTCCTGACATTCTAGCTAGGAAAGAAATGTCCCAAACACAATCCTAAACCCTTACACGACTATGTCTATCCCGGCTTCCCTCATCAATAGCAGTCTGACCCTCATTGAAGTAACATTTGGATATACCTGTATTTATATCAACAAAAAATATCTCAATATTTGGCTTCATATAGAAAAGTAAGAGTTACCTGATTTTTTTTCTTCGAATGAATAAACGATCAGAATTAGTTTCTCTGTGAGACAGAAATAGGCTGAATGGTAACTGTAATGGCCATGACACACTACATATGGATCAATGAAAGACTCAACTTCACCTAAGAAGATTCACCTGACACTAAGATGAAACAAGTTGAGACTTGAAGTTTAAACATTAGGTTTACAAAATGTGCCACTCATGTCGAGACATCCAGAAGTGCAGATATGTACAAGATGTCTTGTGCTACGTCAGTTGTCAATATTCACTCACATTATACAGCTAGGAGGTGAAGTGAGTAATGCAACTCTATGGAAAAACACTGCAACAGGGGCTAGCGAATGGTCACAAGAAGAGGACGTAATGGGCAGCTGCAGTGTAATGGCCCCGAAATACCCCCCAGTCACCCACAGTGGAGTGCAGAGAGCTCCTCCCTGCCCCAAGCTGTGGGGAGTGGGGTCTGGAGAAGGACATGGGGCAGAGGGTGCAGACAGACATGGGAAGGGGCACTGGGAGAGGTCACCCTCCCCCTCCAACCCCGCAGTTGTGCTACATGTCCAGCAGGGGGCGATGTGGTCCCGCGCAATCACACAGCGTTGGTGATGATGACGTCTCTGTGGGGGCCTCCGTCCACTCCTCCGACCTCAGGCGTGATGCCCTTCAGGAGCCGCTGAGAACAACAGACAGGACAGTAAAAAAGACGGACACTGGGAATCAGAGAAAACGACAGAAGACAAAGTGCAGTATCTACGAAAATTCCAAACTGAGAAAAACAGGATTGTTGTTTGTCTTTCACACTGTATTTTAGCAGATACTGTAAAATGAAAACCCTATATCTTCAGGAAATGTTTCAGAAGATTAATGAGATTTTGATAGATTGATCGGAGGATATGGCATTTTATATTGGTGTAAAAAAGTGAATTTCACAAAAAATGCAGTTACTGCACTTTGGCTTTGTAGGGCAGAATAATGAAAGTAATGACAGGATATAAAAATTAAGTTAGTAGTGAATTTCAATTAAAGCAGGGATTCTTTTCAGGGGAGATCAGGTAAACGTATGGTGTATATGATGTAAACACTGTACAAGCCATCTCATTTTTATCGGTCTAACATTTCACCATGGCTGAGTTAGACAGCTGTGCTAAGCACAAGAGACCAGTGCCAATATTCTTATGGGGCCCCATGACCGCATTCAGCACTGTATGTCCACGCCCTCAGTGTCAGTTCATCACACGCACACACATAGACACGCGCACACACACACACACACACACACACACACACGTAGACACGCACACACACACACACACACACACACACACACACACACACACACACAAAATACACACACACACACACAAAATACACACACACGTGCTGACAGGTCCTCTCAGCATCCCTCACATCATAAGTGCAGGTACAAACAGCCGACTGCACCAGATGAAAACCCCCATCAAAGACACTTGTGGGAAATGGCAGGAGCATGATGGAGCTGGTGGAACCTTGTGGAACCGGATTGAAGCTTACGTTTCACTTTCTTTTCAAAACAAGGCATGTGTGTGTGTGTTGTTTTCCTAAACTCCCACTGATGAGTTGAGTCATGACAGTAGCCATGTGTTTACTGTAGTGGAGCTGTCTATGTTTGTGCAAGAGGCCACAGGCTTGTTGATCTTTCATCACCCCTACCTTGTCTCCTTCCCTAAGCCTGGTACACGGCATGCTCTGGTGACTGGCCAAAACACTGACTTGCATGTGTGTGTTTGTGTCTGTGTGTGTGTGTGTGTGTGTGTGTGTGTGTGTGTTTGTGTCTGTCTGTGTGAGTTGGTGTATGCTCTCTTACCTGTTTGAAGGTCCCTTTGGTGGTAAGCATGTGGTAAACCATGTATGCGGGCACACAGATGAATGAGGAGACGCCAATGCAGTAGCCAAGCACCGTGGTCCAGAAGGGATAGTGATAGTGGAACAGCGTCACTTCAGGAGGGAAGGCCAGAAAACTACCAATGATGAACTAGACAAAAGAGGGAGAAAAAAAAAACACTATGACAGGTGTCATAGAACACCTACTTAACACTCAACAATCTATAAGGAGTCTAATTCTGCAGTATCCCCTTCTTCTCCTCTGTCTGTCTGTCTGTCTGTCTGTCTGTCTGTCTGTCTGTCTGTCTGTCTGTCTGTCTGTCTGTCTGTCTGTCTGTCTGTCTGTCTGTCTGTCTGTCCTTCTCTCTCTGTATCTCTGTCTTGAACCATACATGTGGGTGTAGGACAGACACGTTTTATATATATAAGCACATCTCATACACACAAAGTAGTTTGCAGATAAAATGTAATAAAATAATAATAATAATAATAATAATAATAATAATAATAATAAAAACAAAAACATGAAGTGTAGGTTGAGTGTGCTGCTTGACTCACCAGCAGGAAGCTGGGACAGATGGCCACCCAGCACAGCCTCCAAAACCGACCCGGGGCAAAGCCCAGCATCAGCTTCACATCACTGCAAAAACGAGTTGTTCCTACAAACACACACACACAGTCGCTGCACGCGCTGCACGCATCGCACGCGACACGCGATTACGCGACACGCCGCACACGCACGCACCACACACACACACACACACACACACACACACACACACACACACACACACACACACACACACACACGCACACACACGCACACACGCACACACACACAGTTTAAGTCGGTACATTTCCTGAAACGTATGCATAATGCTATTTAAAAACTAGGAGTCTCCATGTTTACCATAAAACCACGAAACAGCAATGACCTCCAGGAAGACCACAGTTATGACTGCTGGGCCAGTGGCATACTCCTCAAACAGCTTCACCACAAACGCCCCACCCTACAAACAAACAAGACAGATAAACACAGTACCCTCCACCATCACTGCCAATGCACTCCAGCAACACCTCAACAGTCAATACACAGCCCAGCAGTTATCTATACCATGTTCCTTTTCTATTGTCTTTTTCTTTTATTGTCATTGGACAGTGAAGAGTGGACAGGAAAAGGGAAATGGGCAGTGGGTTTGGCAAATAACCTCATGTCGGACGCAAACCAGGGCCCCCAGGGCACTGAAAATGACGCAACCGCTGCACTTCAACTCCCTCCCACACCAGATTCCTTATCGCTATGCAATTACGTTTAACAGTTAGTGGTGTTTGCGCCATGGAATCACTCACATAGGTCAGTGTGGAGATCGCGCCCAGGTAACAGACACACACCAGGCCCAGCACGAACCACTCTCTCCTCTTGGCCAGGAGATGCGGGAACTCATCCAGCATGGCAGTGATCACCCCCTCCAGTCCGGCAAACTACTCCGCACACACAAACGGAGAGAGGGACGGGTCAGGTAAGGACAAAGGTGGAGAGATGCATGCAAACATAAGAGCAGCGTTGAAGGAGGAAGAGGAGGGGGGAGAGGTCAGGAAAGGAGAGTGATGGAGAGATGCATTCAGATAAAGGAGCAGCCTTAAAGGAGGAGGAGGGGAGAGGGAACATATAAATGACCAGGCGCTCTCACACACACACACACACACACACACACACACACACACACACACACACACACACACACACACACACAAAAGCTATTGGAAGACAAAAACACACACAACCACAACACCCAGCAAGACGCTATTGTTAGATAAGAGCTCCGTCATGGCCGGTGGAAACCATGGGAACACCATGAGGGAGAGATTAAGAGATTTCAAATGAAGGCCCAACAGTGATAGATATGGCAGTAGGGTCTAATGACGAAGGACTAGCAGCAGGGCTCGTTTAATAGGGCCTTTTGACACAGCACAGCACCACATAGAGAGATGACAGGTAGAACACGCAGAACACTCGACACAGTCAACAGCTCAGCATCTGTGCAGGTTATTAGGTTGTGTGCGTTCATTAAAGTGTGAGTGGGTGCCTGTGTGTGTGTGTGTGTGTGTGTGTGTGCAGGAAAAGGGGGGAGAGTATGTGAAGCAGAAGGAGAGAGAAAGGGAGAGATGAAAGGACACGAGAGACGGAGATAGAGGCTGACCGTGCTGTCCAAGCCCAGCATGATGATCATGAGGAAGAAGATAATTGCGAAGAAAGTGGCCGCCGGCATATTCGCAATGGCCTCAGCGTATATGATGAACAGTAGACTCGGGCCTGCAAACATCATTAGACTTCTTCAAGAACAGGTCAGGACTTCACAAACGAACAGGACACTCCTCAGAAGTGAGAGGCACCCTGTCCAGGTTAGCCACAGTCAGTCAAAGAAGACAGAAAAGCCACTCAAAGTTAACCAGCTTAACCCGAAACCAAAAATGACCTTTTTAAAGTTTACAAGTAGAGCCAACTGGAACAGACATGCGGTTTTCCCACCTGCGTCCTTAGCAACGGTGTCCACGGCTTGGTGTCGCATCTCCGCCATGTAGCCCAGCACAGTGAAGATTACAAAGCCCGAGAGGAAACTGGTCAGACAGTTCACCGAGCTCGTCATCAGAGCATCTCTGTAGGAAACAGATACAGCGAGATACTGAACAAATCCAACAAACACATCCGCTTTGTCACTCTAGATATCACTTAACTATTGTGAAAATGAATTTAAAAGTTTGATATATGTACCATTACTGAAAATTACCATCTAACAATGCTTTTTCTAAGTCACAAAGCCAAATGAGGGAATAATAAATGCAATAATAAATGTCACTTTAAATATTCCTCACTTGTAACAGTTGTTGTGAAATGGGTTATAGCTGGCAAAGGCCAGAAGCACACCAAAACCAGGACCCAGGGAAAAGAAGATCTGCGCGGCAGCATCTATCCATATCTAACGGGCAGAAGACAATAGCACATGAACACAACTGTGAAACTGGAGAAGGTAAATCGATGAGCGCTGTGGCTGTTGGATGATTTGGTGTCTCACCGAGGCGCAGAAAAGTTTCTCCCAGTCAGGCGTCAGGTAAAAGACCACACCTCTCCAGGCACCAGGGAGAGTGGCTCCTCGAATCAGCAGGATGAACAGAACCAAGTAGGGGAAAGTAGCCGTCACCCACACCACCTGAGAGGGAGAGGAACATCAGTGAACAGTGTTCCAGTCTACACCTAAATTCACCTGGGATTCAGCGTTAAGGGCCGTTCACACCAAGAACGATAACTATAAAGATAACTATAAACAAATATCGTTCTTGTTAATATGAATGACGATGTTCACACATAAACTACAACAATAACAACATGAAGAACGATATCGTTGGGAATCACTTTCAGAGCGATTTTGGGAACGATAAAAATAATAGCTAGCTAAATAATAGCTAATAGCCAGTCAAAACCCATCACATTTTTTAACACAAGGAGAGTCTTTGCTTATCGTTGGTTAGTGTGGACGCTTTTATCGTTATGATTATAGTTATCGTTATAGTTATCGTTTTTGGTGTGAATGGCTCTTTAGAGTTTTTCTCATGCAGCACTTGAGCAGCAATTTTCCCTACTTTTTTTATTTTATGATGCTTTAGTTGATTTTCATTTGTTAATAACATTGTTGTTTTGCCACTTTGAGTTGAATTGAATTATTTTATTTTGTTTTCTCAACTTTATTCATATTTGATCGGCCTTTAAATGGAATATTATTGGGATTCTCCTATTTTATCCCTTGAACTGTTTTTATCTGATAATTATTAATTATTTAACTTTTTCTCTTGTTGCCTACTATTTTAATTGTAAAGCACTTCGGTTCAACATCTGTTGTTTAAAATGTGCTATGTAAAAACAACCGAATAACCCCAGATGCAATATTCCAATTCTACATTTCAAATTAAATAAAAACCAGCTTTACAATTCCATTGATCCAGTAGACTAGGTTTGAGCATTTCGCATAGCTGCACACCTTGCCTGAGGTCTTGACGCCCTTCCAGATGCTGAAGTAGACAACGGTGAAGATGAGGAGCAGACAGAGGGCCAGTTGCCAACTCACAGAGCCCAGTTCATGCAGACCTGGAGAGCGGTGGACCTGCAGAACCTGCCTCCTGACGTAGGGAAAGAGAGAGAGAGAGGGGAGAGAGAGGAGAGGAGAGAGAGAGAGAGAGAGAGAGAGGAGGGGGAGAGAGAGAGAGATGGATGAAGGAAAGAATAGAGTGAAACATGTGAGTAAGTGAGAGCATGGTTGTAACTACTGAGAGAGGAGTCAGTGCAGTGATACAAAAACATGGGTTTCCATAGACAGCATGTGTCTGTAAGCCAGAAAGAAATAAGTGACACAAAGACATGTTTGGCTGGGTGGTGGTGGGTTTTGAGGCGTTCACACAGACAGCCATTTAACAGACGGCGGAATTTAGAAAAACAAGATTCCTGAGGAAAACAGGAAATTCGGCTGGCAGACAGACAAAGAGGGGCTCTTCAGTTAGTCCAGGGTCTTATACGCAGGATAAACTTGAGCAAAGCCCCCCAAATCCGTTGTAAAATCACTGATAGGAACAGACAGACAAGCAGACAAAACAGGACAAGGGGTTCTGCTCACATTCATCTTTACTGTCCACCCCATGTCTCGTACATAGCGGAGGTCCGGCATAGGCAGCAGAACGCCTAAAATAGTCTTATCTCTCTCCATTCCTCTACAAAGGATCTCCTTTTCCTCAGAACACTGTTCCGTCTTACACACACGCAGTGGTGCCTGGGCCTTCTAGACCTTTCTCTGACTGTTTCTCTTGCCTGTAACCTGACTTGGGCTAATTCACTTACATGCACTTACGTATAGAACTCCTCGGCGGGGGAGGTGGAGGAGTTGGTCCAGGACACGTTCAGGTCGGTGGACAGGTAGTGGGTGCAGTTGACGGTGTTCCAGGGGTTCATGCAGGTGGTCCAGGGCAGGGTGGCTCGGAAGGAGGAGAGGAGGTAGTACAGGGCCCAGGCCATCACGGTGTTGTAGTAGAAGGCGATGTACAGGGCAATGATGCAGATAGCAAAGCCTATGCCTGAGAGATATAATATAATATATAATATAATATATAATATAATATATAATATAATATATAATATAATATATAATATAATATATAATATAATATATAATATAATATATAATATAATATATAATATAATATATAATATAATATATAATATAATATATAATATAATATATAATATAATATATAATATAATATATAATATAATATATAATATAATATATAATATAATATATAATATAATATATAATATAATATATAATATAATATATAATATAATATATAATATAATATATAATATAATATATAATATAATATATAATATAATATATAATATAATATATAATATAATATATAATATAATATATAATATAATATATAATATAATATATAATATAATATATAATATAATATATAATATAATATATAATATAATATATAATATAATATATAATATAATATATAATATAATATATAATATAATATATAATATAATATATAATATAATATATAATATGCCTGAGAGAGGGAGAGTAGAGAGAGAGATGGAGTAAGAGAGGGAGAGGGAGAGAGAAAGAGGGAGGCACAACAGAGAGGGAGTGTGAGTGATGGAAAATGGAAAAGTAACACCGAGGCATCACTCAAGGCCTTATTCCGTTTCAAGCTCATTCAAGTTGGAAAATAAAGTGGATGGGTGACATTTAAAAACTCGGATTTCTTCACATGAAAAGACAAGTTTTTACGAGAGCCTGGCATTTTAATGGCAAATGTGATGATTTCCATAACAGAGAGATGCTCCACATTACGGGCTATCAACAAAGAAGTGCCATTCTATAGGGCACACAGGCGGGTCAGGAGGGCCACTCTATCAGTTTGTCTCCCTTTAACTCAAGTCCCTGGAAAAGCCCTTCACTTGCCCCTGGCATGCCACTCACATGTCAGTCAGTCAGTCAGTCTGGAGCTGTCTGTCCATCTGTCAGTCAGTCTGGAGCGGTCTGTCTGTCTGACTGTCAGCCAGTCAGTAAGACAGCCAGTCTGGAGCTGTCTGTCTGTCAATGAATCTGGAGATGTCTGTCTGTCTGTCTCTCTCTCTCTGATGCAGGGTCTGTGTATCTCACCCTTAAAGATGGGGCATATGTGTTTCCAGATGGAGATGCAGCCGCTGCGGTGGAACTGACCCAGGGCCAGCTCCATGTAGAAGAGTGGCACGCCCCCAAACACCGCCATCAGCAGGTAGGGCAGGAGGAACGCACCTGAGGATGAGGACAAGGATTAAGGTTTAGAGGTGAACCAGCATTTCAAATCTGTTGAAGGCATTGTTGAAGGCATCTGTTGAAGGCAAAGTTAAAAACTTCTAAAATATTCAGAGTGGAGCTGATAATCAGTATCTATCTAACCATTTCTTTTGAAGTCACATAACTTTTTTTCAGTTTGACTGATTATTATTATTAAAAAATGATTATTATATAATAATAATAATAATAATAATAATAATAATAATATGTATTAAAATATATAATATGTATATATACTATAATATATAATATAATATATAATATAATAATATGTATTAAAAGTTCAAATTAAAGTTGACTGATATTTAGCAGAGACTTTTTCCCCAACGCAACATAGACTAACAACAGTGGGTTCTGGAATTAGGCAGTGACGTTACCACTGCCCCACCATGCCCACACTTTTTATTTAAAACTTGCATACAGATGCATGCTTCAAATGAAAGGTAAATGGCCATGGAAAAGGCAGCTGTACTTCAGACAACACTGTATGTAAATGTGAATCTACTTTTGCACTTTTGACATGAAAGCAAAGATAACAGTTGATTGAGCACCTAAGAGACAGGTTATTAAAGCCTAAGAAAGAAATTGCAGTCAGACTCATGAAACCCACAATTAACAGTGCTGGTAGTATCAACTTTGTTTGTGTGTGAATGTGTGTGTGTGTGTGTGTGTGTGAATGTGTGTGTGTGGTGTGTGCGTGTGTGTTTTGCCTTTCATCCCTCTCTGTTCGTGGGGTGAGACAGGAAATTGAAAAGGTTTTATTATTGCAAATTCAATAAAAGAAATCCATACGGCCATCAGTATCAGTTCCAGAGATTGTGCGTTAACAAGAGGCAGAACACGGCAAAATCCCTCTGTAAACACTGTTTGTTTGCACTGTGTCTTTGCAACATTTTTACCACCCATTAAAAACACAAACTCTGTGCTTAATTTGGTGCTTAATGATGGTGGTGTTAGTGTTGGCAAAATATGAACTGTCATCTTATCTGTGCTTTATACAATTTTGCGTAGTGGGAGCCAATAGTAAATGTTTACATAATGTGAAATGTGTACGTACGAAATGTATAATCAAAATGCATGATAAAGGCATATAAAGTGTGTGAGTGAGTCATGTAAACTATATTCCTCGTGCACTGAGAGAATATACTGTGAAACACAGAGTGCCTGTTGTGACAAACGCCCCTAAAGCCTCACCTCCTCCATTCTGGTAACAGATGTATGGAAACCGCCAGACGTTGCCCAGATCGACGGCATATCCAATCACAGACAGCAGAAAATCCATCTTCTTGCTCCATGTCTCACGGGGCGGGTCCAGACTGGTCTGTTGGACCACTAGGGTTCGGAGAGGCCCAGGGCCGGGGACCCAGTTCCCCTCGGCCGTGTGTCCCTCCCTCGGGCTCTGGGGCGAGGTGCTTGGGTACCCGTTGGAGACCTGCGCTGGGCCCGAGTTGACCTTCTGACCTTTCTCAGCGGCATTGTCTCCCATAAGGAGTCCGTTCTCCTGTGATCCCTCGGGTTTGTCCTTTTCTCCCTCGTTTTCCATGCTCATCATGGACTGCTTCATCTCCATGGCGACGGCGGCTGTTAGGGTGTGGGTGACGGCGACGCTGGTGGACCTCTGGAACTCTGGGATGTGGCGCCCATCAGGGGAAGAGGAGTATGGGGAAGAAAACTCGGTGCGAATGGAGCAGGACTGCACTGGGTTTTATAGATAGAAGCACTGGAGGAGCTGGCTCCGACTCCCAACTTAACAAGCTCAGGTGGAAAAACAGCTTGTGCTTGGCTGCAGAACAAGGATCAAAAATCCTGAGGTCACCCTCAAATTCATTTAATTGTATTTGCAAGTTTTACCAAACTCATAGACATGGTAACCCTTGTTGAGTTTCACAATTGTTCTTTTCTGAGATGTGCAGATTAAGATGTGCATACAGTATACAGGTCACTGACTGTATTCTTTTTGTATGATACAAATGCTGTATGATACGACCTGATCGGTTCCCTGTAAAGGGTTAACATCATAAAACTGTAAGTGAAATATATTCAGGCCCCAGCAAAATTACACCTGGGGGAAATGCCAGGGAGTATTTATTTAATTTATTTTAGCCAACAATGTAGCTGTTGCTGAGACTGTAAGACATTTTTTAAAATCCCCTAAACAAATACATCAGAGACAATACCTACCCTTGGCCCCAAAATCAAGTCCTAACATGGTTTGATAGAAAAGCGTGAAGAGGTTTCAATTGCAAAACTGTTCTTTTCTCAATGATGCGTATGTTGGCAATAACTTCAGTATACCGAATACATCTGTTTATGTTAAGTTTATACACGTTTTATATATATATATATATATATATATATATATATACATATTCACTTACAGAGTTAAAAACGGAGTTTTCCTAAATTAAATTATATCCAGACGCAATGAACCACATAAAATGAGTAATTATTAACATTAGTGGAGTAATCATTGGTATATGCTTATACGTTTCCTACTTGTCTCAAATAGGCCAAGAATTTTTTTTTTAATAGAAAGTAGGCTATAGTTAAGTTTCCATCTGATCATTACGAAGCACCTTACTCATTCTGCGGAGCTGTTATTAATTATGTGCTGGAAAACGGCAAATGGCGCTCATAAAAATGTAAATTCACTGAGGAGGGCGCACCAATTCTTGAATTTTTCATAGATTAGGTTAACTCTCCAAATAGGCGAGCATGACGGGCGAGTGAGCGCAGGTATGCCAAATTATTTGCTCCGACATATTTATCAAATTTGAGCTTGGATAACTGCCTGCTTTTAACTTGCTTCAATGGGGAACACCTAATTAAATCCAACAATTATTCCAACAGTGATGTTGCATTCGCGTCACTGCGCACATTTTGCACGTCTCTAAAAAGTATGCCACCTGGTTAAGGATGATAAAACAAACAATAAAATAAGTCGTCTGACCTTTTCTTCAGTTAGTTTTTAAATCGCTTTCTTTTGTGAAGCATACACGTTGCCCTCAAATAGTTATTCATAATATAAAAAATATAAATCCAGCATAAAAAGCGCGATTTTCGAGAGTAAGACCTCTCGAACGCCTCCATGTCCTTGTTATTATTAATGTTTTACAGAGACTAATTAACACGGAAACTGCTGTAAATATGCGGGGAATGTAATTATCTTTATTAAGTAATTATTGGGGATTGCCTCTCATTTCACAGAGCAATTCCAACCGCGCGTTTTGCATAATGGTTCACCTTAATAATGCTCTCAAGAGCAGAACAGTCAGTCAGAGTCAGAGCACCTTTTCTATTATCAGAACCAATAATAGCCATGTAAATGGACGCAGGGTATCAACAATCACCACTGAAATAACAAACTTAAAGCTGGAAATAACTTCAGAAAATGAACAGTTATTAGTATGTTCTCTTCCTGTAACTAAGCGATTCTAACGCCTTCAAAGAGAAACAGGTGGCATAACTTACGTCTTGCAAACATCGGAGCATCAGATACAAACGCGTAGCCCGACTTTCTGCTGAAGAAAAGGCATGTTGCCTGCCTGGAATCTGCCTGGCAAAGGAGTCACTTTTTACGGTTTTCTTACGAGCCAAACCTATTTCTTCAACAAGTAACTGCTCAGCTAAAGAGAGGTGAAGTGTTTTGGACAAGCAAATCCACTTCTCCTGAGGGAACCATAACATCTGAACTTCAGGGTAAATTTTACACTATTCTGCAACACAACTGATAAGTGCACACAAGAGCATGGCTTTGACCAAATGCTAAAGGTCATCAAACTAAATAAATACTCTCTTTTTCTCACACGATACACAAGTTGAGCATATTGAGTGAAAACACAAGGCAACATAAGAAAGAGAGAGAACCATCACCCATGCATGCACAGACCTGCTAATTTGGAAAAAAGAGACATACACTCACCACCCCCTGTGCAACCCTACTACCATGCAGGCATTCAGAAACGGTGTGGGGTCTGTGACAAGGTGGTACCACTGTCGCTCACTGCCTAGAAGCAGACACTCCCCCCTACACCCAGACAGGCACTAGCTTCAGTCTCCCTATCCCTCCTCATATTTACATAACAGCCTCTATACATTGTCTTGTGGTCTCCAGTTGTATGCTTTTTTTTTCATGTGCATGGGACTCCAGGTTCTGAGTCCACATGGACAACAGAATTTTGATTGTTTTGTTTTGTTTTCATAACAGTCAGAGCCTCTGTGTTTTATAGTGAATATGACCACAGTATTTTACTGCTCAAATAAAATCAGGACAGACTGGGCAAATTCTTAATAAAATTATTTATGAAACTAAATTCTTCATAAAAGTAATTTACATTAAATGAGCTGAACTTTTCATTACTTGCCATATCAAAGACATTATTATACAGTTTATAAAGACTCACTGCCTTTTTAGCCATCTGAGTCTGTCCTAAAACAGACATGTCAGAATATTTAAACACACTGAGACAGGTTATTATTATCATTAAAAGGGTAAGGCTGTTTTTTGTATCAAGAGAAAAGTACCTCTATCTCTCATTAACAGTATTCTTTAAACTGATGTGCAAACTGTCACCATTCCATATGGCCCATCTGCAATAAAGACGATACATTTTGATTATCACAAATCAGATTATTACACCTTCTAGTAAATCGACCAGGAGGCTGCAGTCACCACCAAACAGCTTGTTAGTTATGAATTTCCATATAAGGAAATACAATTTCAACTCGTACAGTATGTCGAACATTTACATGTTTTCTAATCTCTTGATTTCCATCACTAAAAATAACAAAGTCACAGTGGAGGCAAATTTATTTCTCACAGACGTAGGAAAAGACTTTATCCCTAAGGGAAGTTGACACCCTTTTCACACAAATTTCAAGACAAAACAACCAATTGATCATGTGTTTTAAGCAAGTCATATTCACTGCCAGCATTGCCAATTTCTGACATAATTGCAGGTACCGTACTTGTTGTAAAAGCCAAATCTTTCAGGCCTAGACTATGAACTTTTGACAATCTAGAGACTATGAAATTACATCTGAAGAATAAATCTGACAATTGCCCATATTTCCACCATGAACTGGCAGATTCCTGGATGGGTAGCACAGACTATAAATCCATGTTCTGTCAATCTCAATAGACTAACACTCAACATTCAGAAGTTAGCTATAGACAGCCTGAAAAGTACCCACACTTGAGTAGTACAGTTATTTGATCAGAAAATGAATCTATAAGCATCCCACTTAAGTAAAGTCTTAAAGTATCTATTATTTACAGTACTTTCTATCAGATTCCAAAAATAATTCAGGATTATAATTCAGCATGGATTCCAGTTGAAGAAACTGGAATCCATGCATTTCCACTGAATTATTTTTGGAATCTGATCCCTTATCATACCTGTTCATTCTTACTCGTTGCTCGACTTATCGTGATTAAATTCAAGATGGCTGCAAACGCTAAACTTCGTGAAGATACTGTCTGTATAAATCGTCTTGTAAGTAAACTACCAGTGCTTTTTCAAAGTTCTCAATGTCTCGTTTTAAATGTCAGGGCCCTCGGAAGTCTACCAATGAAGTGTGGAGATACATTGAGCCTCGTAAATGGGTGTAAAACAGTGATTTATTCGCATGGCTAGCCCGATGCCGAAGCACCACTATTGAAAAAGCTGTTGGTAGCATCGGCTAACTAGCACCAGATTTTGGAGTGCAGGGGACAAGCCGAGATGGGCTATGAGACATACGTTCACACTCGGTATCATGTTTCAATACACTTTAGGTCACACCGGAATTCTCCTTTAATGCAAGCAAGCAGTTAGAATTGTAATTGAATTCAGCTCCTTACAACAGCCTACATAGGCCTTGGTGTGCTATGTCTTAGCTATATTTGCTAGGCCTAATCTCTGTGTCTTCATTCATTGCTGTGTCCCGTAGTGACATAAGGTCAGCAAATAGCCAACATGCTGAATGGGAACTGTGGTTTTGTTTTCATTAGCACATTATTTTAGCCTACTTTGTACTTAATGCTGCTAATGAAAATGTATTGGTGTAAAAGTATACTGTACATTTCATTTAAAAAATGCAGTAAAGTAAAAGTAAAAATAAAAAAACTCATATAAAGTACAGATGATCCCCATTCAGTTACTTTAGATTTCTGAGAGTAGGTTTTGAAGAGCAAAGAAATAGGGTGTAGGGAATGTTCCTCAAAGTAAGTACTTCCACAAAGTAACCTCCACTTTCCAGCGGTCAGTTATTCCCACAATACATTTGGTTTCATATGTACAGATGGTCAATAAGTGCAACTAAGCGCCCTCTGGCAGTCCAGAGGTGAACTGCAGTCGTTTGGTCATCAAGCAAGGACTGTGCTGGGATTAAGTGAGCGACCCCAAAACAGAACAAATGGTCAAAGAAGCAGAACAAAAAGTTCAGGGCAAAAAGTGCAGCACTACATACACAACCCTGACACTGCTTCTAATGATCTGTTCCCTGCTTGTGTCGAAGAATGTGGATTATTTATCTCACATCCCTGCTTTCCTGCCTCAATTTCTGGCCATGTCTGTGTTAAAAAAGCACAATTCTGCCAACACGTCACCTCATCAAAGTCGGAGATACTGTGACTGGAAGTCTTTAAGAACAGAAATGGACGCCTTACCTTGGAGTTGCACGGACCAATTCCACAGCAATAAAGTCAGTCAGATTACCAAAGCCATACAAAAGCCGAGTGAGGAAGCTGGGCCCCAAGTAGACAGGCACCCCCAACAGGGACAAGCTCATTCTGAGTGTCCCTCAGCCTCCCTGGTCCTATATCCAAGCACACACACACACACAAACATCCAAAGCATTTGCAGACGCCAAGTTCCATTGCTTCTTATTCCAAACTCCTATTTTCAGCAAGCCTGATTATCAGGACTGTTTTCCAAGTCCCATGTGACTAACCACGTGTATTGCTGCTGCTAATAACCAACCTGTCATATTGTTGGCTGTTTTGGTGGCTGGTTGCGTGCATCTCCTAACAGGATGGTGACGTTTAGAATCTTTATGAATTCCCTCGCATACAGATAAACTGACCCCAGCCAACAGACAAAATTATTTTCATTGTCTTTGGACTTTGGTCTCTAACTTGCAGTCGCACACCCTTGTAAACACACTTTCACATACACAGACACATGCAGTTACTCACAATAGCCCTTTCTCTTGCACAAACAGAACAGCAGGCTCTTACACTTACATCAGGGAGCCCTGACTCGCTCCAATCTGTCTCAGCTAGGCAGGCTAATCCCCAACAAGCACCAAGGAGGTGAGCCGAAGGAGGGGAGGAGAGAGGTAAGTCTAAAAGAGAAAGACCATTCATTCATTTTGGAAAAAGAGGTCAGACTCAAGAAAAATAACTGAAGGTGAAACATTCCATAAACAAACAAACAAACAAACAAAATAAATCATAGTTTCTTTCTGGTATTCAAGACAAAAGTCTTGAGGTTGAGTTGGGGAAAGTGGGCAACCAACTGTCAAATTACAGAACCTTCTGAAGATTCTCAGATAGAAAGGTGTTGAGGTCAGTCCTGACCTGACCCTACAAGAGAAAGCACCAAACACCAAAGTGTTTTAGCCGTCCTCTCTGATACTTACCATTTCCTGTTTCTCAGGGCTGCTGCCAAAAAGGTCCAGTATCCCTAAGCCCCCTTGAAACATCGGGATCCCAGGGCTTAAGCCCACTCCCCCTCTCCAAGCCTAGATGCTACAGCTGTAGCACAACCATGTCACACTACATTATTCACTATACAAGTGACTATCCCACTCCCAGATTTGAGTGGAGTAGAGTCTGAAGTGCAGATGCAATCACATCCCATGGTGACTCAATTTCCCACTTGCTTTTCATTTGCACTGATCATGCAATGCTTCAGTTGGTGTTGCTCATGCATAGAGGGAGATAGCGGGTGCGTGCCTCATCGTCCGACTTCTTAAGGATCCCTATGACAAATCATTCAAGGAATAAGGAGGGCCTCATTCTGAAGGGGTCAGTGGGAGGTATATTAGTAATGCACTCATATGTGACAGGGACTGTCATTTATAAACAGTGTAGCTGGAGAGGCTCCAGACGCACAAATCAAATTACCAAGATCAACACAACGCACGACTTTCGCCGGGAAAACAAACGAAGTGCGGGAGGGGATCCAACGTGGGTTCCGTCTGCCCATATTCAATCAACACAAGCTTGGATTTCTCAAACATGGAAGTGGGGGTGTGTGAGCTGAGCATACTGTAGCAGATGAAACAACTCGCAGTGGACCACAAATAGAAATAATAAAAAAAGGAGCGAGACACCCCCTCCGCCTTGCTCCGTTGTACACATTGCTGCCTGACCGCAAAACACCTTTAAAGGAGAAAGGGAATGTTGAGAAATGAACGTTCTAAAGATTATCTGGGTTCATTGAATTCAACATAGAATTTTAGAACCTTCAATTGTTGCGGAACTTAAAACGTTCAAAAACCTACACCTTTAAGGGTTAAACCCTTTATCCTGGTACCCCCTCTTAAATAATATGGTCACTATAGAGAGCTTCGACTGCAGGCCATTTCTTGGAAAAGGGAAGTAAAATGGCTATGGTTTGTAAGTTGAGTGATCTGGGGGAAGTGTAAAGATTTAAAGGTAGAGGGGCCGAGGTGGAGAATGTATCCCACCGCCTCATTCTCCCCTCTGGACACAGTTTCCCCATTCTGCCTGTCTGGACTCATCAGGCAAGGAAATAAGAGGTGGAAGAGGCCAGACTGGGAGAGAAAGAAAAGATAGAGAGAGAGAGATTGAGAGAGAGAGAGAGAGAGAAGAGAGTGAAGTAGAGTGAAAACCAGTGGTGGGGGGGAAAGAAAGAGTGAGTGAGAGCGAGCCTGGGACATTAAATCATTAGAAGAGGTTTTTCATTTGCACTCCGGCCTCTAGTAATTCTCCTCCATGCCAACGCTATCACACGTACCTCCTGTTTCGCACTCTGGGGGCCGAACCCTGCCATAAACTCAGAGTGAACTCATCTAAAACACGACTACAGGCCCTCCTGGATGCTGAACAAGCACACCCCCCCTTCTTCCCTCTGGAAGAGGCCACTGTCAGAGCGCCATAACTCTACCCCAGGACCAGTCCGGGGGGTCATCAGGCCAGGAATGGTGCGATGCTCCCTGGACTTCTCCGTGAATTTCTCCCTGTCTCTCTGTGTTGATCTAGGGAAACCAGGCAAGGGCAGATATGTCATGATTTGCGCGGATAAACAATGGCTAACAGTGGCTCTTGGACCAGGCCAGGTCAGCGTGTATTTCACGATTTGACATTGTATCGGTGCCCTGGGAGGGAGAAGACAGCGTAAGAGAAATGATGAAGACATGGAAGACTCGCAGTCCAGTAAAAAAAAGAAAAACAAAAACTTTATTATTTTTTTGTCTAGAGCAGGCTGTTTTGGGAGTCAGTTGGTTGGGTAAAAACCAGAGAGGTGGGGCGGAGTCAATCAGACCAGGCTGAGATTTCATTGGCTGGCACGCTCGGATTCCACGGTTATGCCAACGCTCCCATTGGATCCCAAGCCGGAAGTACAACTGGGTCCTGCTGCATGACGGCCAGGACTTCTTCGTCGAGGTACTTTTTGTCCACCACAACCTCGTAGACGTACTCAGAGAACCACTCGTCGGTCATGATCAGGTAGCCTGAAGAGGCAGAGAGAAGGAGAGGCAAGAGAGACCAATGAATCTGGACTTGAGTGTCACAATTCAAATGCCACACTCACCAGTGCACTAGCATTCATTTCATTTAAATACACAACTTAATAACCCACAAGGACAGATTGTAAGAGCTTAAAGTTTGTTTTCAGAGCTCCACAGCATTTCTCAACCGGGCCTGACCCACTACTTCCCACTGGCCACAGCCCTTCTGCAGGTTTATTGTTACATTGATGTAAAAACAAAGACATTTCATCATGTACTTAGTAGTGGAAAATGTACACCCTTGGTCACCTCCTCTGCCTCCATCAACACTTCTGCTGAAACATTTCTACCCTGCAAGGAAACTAGCCAGCCCCATCTCACACACACAAGCAGTGACCTCTTTGACTGCACACCCATACAATCAATGACATCTCTACTTTACCTCCCCCTAAGGGTGTGACTGTATACATTGCATACAAGTTCAAACACCAGTCAAATGCACATAGTCAATGCCTGTTTTTCCCCTTATACACACACAGTAGAAAAGAGTTAGAGCCTTAAATAGCTTGCCCAAGGTTCATCTTACTCTTACGAAAAACGGAAGGAACTTGGTGTATCAGCCAAAAGGCCAAAGTGAACTTTAGGGTGATAAGACGCTTTTAGTGAAAATGCTCCCATTTATCATAAGGCGTTCACCCCCTTTACTTGGCTGTCAAGGTTAATCAAGCCATCCCCTCTCCTTCACCCTTCAGCCTCTGCGAAGGAAAGTGCTTAATAACGACAAACATGGCACAGTGTGTACATGGAGAATGTTTAGAAGAGGGGCGAGGATCTGGTGGAGAGGGTGGGCCTGGGACCCGGTATCTGGACATTGTTTGTTTTTCTGCGCTCCTGCTGAAAGCTTGAGTTATCAATAGATGTTGCCAGGAACTCGTGAAAACGTGTGGAACCTCGGAACAATGGCCACACTCTGTGTGTCTTTGTGTGTGTGTGTGTGTGTGTGGACATTTGTCTGATCCGTTCCACAGTTCCAGTAGATGAGGTGGGTCTGCGGTTTGGATGCGTCTTCACTATTTGTCTTTTTGTGCAATACTACATGACTTGCCCGGCACCATCCAGAGATGGTCTTGAGAAAAGTCCGTCCTGTCCTGGGATCAGGGGCCATAGCTTGGAATACTATGTTCACGTTCAGCTCTTTGGGGCGGGCACTCCAGTCTCATTAGGGCTTGTTTTCATGCCTACAAGTATCTAGATATTTGTATAAACGCATACTTTTAGCTTCCTCAAACGCAAACTTTTTATAAACGCACTACAAAGTGAAGATTTCTTAGAACGATTTTTTAGAAAGAATTGTGTCGTGTGTCAATTCGATTTCATTACATGCAGCAAAGATTCTAGAGCGGAGCTTTTGACATGCAGTGCCTGCCTGAACATTTAGTGCACAGACTGTACACACCAGTCTGATATGCGATTATTTTTAATATTTCGCATACTATTTCGTGCTCACCTCGCGCAGGTTCACACAGCGACTGTCTGTTGACGAGTTATAACTATGTCTACTTATGTCTTAAGACATCCTGGTAGACAAGCTACTGGTTGAAATGTGGTTGAAATGCACTTGAGGATATTCAAAAACAACAATTATAATAATCTAAAAAAGAAATAAAAAAAAGTTGATCAACTCATTTTCACATGGCCTTACAGTTTATCATTTGCAATGGTTGCAATTAAGCTGTCAACTTTTCTTTAAAAAATGGACACACTATTGAACCATCAACAGGACCTGATACCTCATGACAAGCAAAACTTCCTTTTCGATTCATATCACCTTCACAGCATAACCTTCTGGACATTGCCAAGAATATAAATCTAAAACGAAAATCTTTCAAGGGCAGCAAGATGGATCTTTTTATAAACTTTATAACACTTTTCCCTAACACAGGCTAAGTACTTAGACAGCGGAATAATCAATCTTATGAGAAACCAGCGTTTTCAGTGAAATAGATCAACACACCCTCAGAAGGGAGCTTAATATTATGACCCCAGGCTGAATGCTGTTAACCTATTGAACTTTGTACAGTCTCTCCCTTGAAACCAATGGCTGTAAAATAAGCATGACTCACTGATTAAGAAGTAGGTAATAGCACCTGTAACACCTCCTGCTAATAGCACCGTCTTAGTTTGGGTAGGCTTTGGTGGGTTATATTTGTTTATTTATTTTTTATCTGCCGATGAGAAGCTCTCAGTGGATTAGATGGGTTTCCTCTTTTTTGGGCTCTTTTTTTCTTAAAGTGCTCTAACAATGATGTGATTTGTATGGAAGGTGAACAATACCACTGAGCCAAAACAAAAACCTTTATAATCCTGGCTGGAATGCAAGGGTTGAGAGTAGGAGAGCGAGAGAGAGAGAGAGAGAGAGAGAGAGAGAGACGATGAGAGGAGGAAGGGAGTGCATTTGAGGGAGAAAAACGGAGAGCGAGCGAGCACGTGTATCTGCTTACGTAAGCATGTGTGTGTGAGTGCTTGTGTGTGAGTGCATGTGTGGCGTCAAGATCTAGAAGGCGATGAAAATCTTTCAACAGTATATGGAAGTATGGAAGCAGATCTGTTTGGAGAGCACCAACGAGAGAGCAAGAGAGAGAGAGAGAAAGAAAGAGAGAACTTGAGGACAGAAAATGAAATACAGAAAGAAAGAATTAACAAGAAACAGCTTTTCCAGTATGGCACAGAAGAAAGTCAATTATAAACTCATAACTGTGCAAGGCAGGGGAGCATCAATAAGTAATCCTGTTCTAAATTGAATTG
The DNA here is from genome assembly GCF_017589495.1 of Alosa alosa. Lineage (NCBI taxonomy): Eukaryota > Metazoa > Chordata > Actinopteri > Clupeiformes > Clupeidae > Alosa > Alosa alosa. Next base: position 20,454,907 of record NC_063203.1, on the reverse strand, counting down.
AGCACACAGGAAAGCCAACTGTCTCCACTACGGAGAACGGCCAGCCTTGGAACCAGATATTTGAATGCAGGCAGCAGCCATGACCGAGAGACAGATTCAAGAAAGAGGAGACAGAGGAGAGAGGCCTCAGAAAGAGGAGAGAGCGGCCTCAGCTCACGGCTCGAGCTGCTGCAACTAGATGGTCTCACCTTTATTCCCACGGTCGTCACCCCACGAGTTCTCCACTCGCCACTTCTCATAACTTCCATCCTTTCCATCCTGAAAAGAGAGACGGAGAGAGTGAGAGGAAAAAGAGATAGAGGAGGAGAAAGGGATGAAGAGAGCATTAAGGAAAGGAAGTGAAGAACACACACACACCGTACAGTGTGAACAGGGATGAAAGTCTCTTGAGCAGGCAACTACAGCTACCCATTCATGATAATTACATTTTACCTCAGAGTTCTCCAAGGGCCAGTCACCCATCTCATTAAAAGGAAGAGGATAATTTGGAGTCGCAAGCTATTCTAGTAGTTCTAGGAACGCCTTCAATGTGAATGCTTTATCACCGCGCGGAAATACACGCTCTAACAGGTACTGTAGTCAGCGGCAAACAGTGTCTCATCAATTTACTCATCTCAAGATGTCACGCGTCAAAAAAAAGATCCATGATATATCAAACCCTTTCCACCATGTTCAGTTATTTGCGAAAATACCTATTGCTTGGCCCGGTTGGTGTACACTGTTGTGTAGAAAATATGCACGGAGGAGTATTGAGGATTACAACAACTCTAACGTAACCTGCAGAATCCTCCACCACTTAGCATTACTGTTTTGTAATCCCACACACCAGCAGCACCACACGATGGACCCTGATGGTCTGATGGGGTGAGGGAAGCTGGGTTTCATGGTGAGAGTGTGTGTGGTCAGTTAGAGTGTGTGTGTGGTCAGTTAGAGTGTGTGTGTGGGGTGGGGTGTGTTGTGGTGCTGGTGGACAGGCCATTCAGCATCTGTGCCACATGACTAGGGCAGAAAACGCTTTCCAGCTGGCTGGTTGGTGAGAGAGAGAGAGAGAGAGAGAGAGAGAGAGAGAGAGAGAGAGAGAGAGAGAGAGACAGAGACAGAGAGAGAGAGAAAGAGAGAGAGAGAGAGAGAGAGAGAGAAAGAAAGAAAAAAAAAAAAACTCTGGAGACAGCTGCGCCCACTTACAGAGGGGAAATTGACAGCAATTTGAAAAACTACTGGCGATTAAAACCAATGTACACACGTCCAAGCACGCATATACATGCATGCACGCAAGCAAGCAAGCAAGCGCACCTCCACACACAACCACCACACACACACACACACACCCCCACACGTGTTACAGGTCTGCGGGGACTGTCAAAGGCGTTGCAGTGACGTTAACAGGAGACCTGTCTGACTGTGGCGCCCCCCCCCAGATTTGTCTGTAAAAGCTGTGGCTGGCGCTATTGCACAGGAGGTTGTGTAACCCCTCCATCCCTTATCTCCGCCGCGTCCCAAGTGTCTGCCTCTCCACCAGCGTGCTTTGGGCGTTGGAGAGGGAGAGAGGAAGAGGACGTGTGTGTGTGTGTGTGTGTGTGGGGGGGCACCATGTTTCTGCTGCTTCTAGTGGCTGCCCTGACAGGGCCCATCAATCATCGCGGGCTGGATCTGTGATTAACTCCACACAGGAGGCTTATGGGCTTTACGTGTCCATCTTATGAGATTGCATCAGGCTGGCCCTCAAAAGGGATTTTCACACAGGCCAGCTCCGGGCTCTCCCTTTGGGAATGTTGCTGCAGAACGCCATTATGTGGTAGACTAAATAACAGTTATCGCTTACAAATATAACCTGCTACAAAGTGTGAAAATTGCATTTTGTTGAGATAAATGCTTGAATGTGTGTGTGTGTGTCTGTGTACCTTGTCAGTGACTGCAGTGAGGATCATGGCGTGAGTCATCAGGGAATCTCCATAGATCAGCCGCTCCGCCTTCGACAGGTTCTTCACTGAGATCCCAAACACCAGCTCATGATTAAACCTGGACACACAGACACAGACACACTCTTACTATACATGCCTATGAGTTAAATTGCCAATACAGTCTGACTCAACAAGCCAAGATAACAGCACGATAACTGCACCAACGTCAACGGTATTAACGGTTGAGAATTTAACTTTGCATGGCACCCATTAAGGACACCAACTCCCATTTCCTATTCTAAAAACCCTATGGCATGTGATTGCATGATGAAAATGCAATCACATCAGCAGTGATGAAAACACTCAGCCTACTTTGACTCAACCCAGCTTGGTAGGGAAGAACCAACACATGCAATGGCACTGTGTCATCCCTGGTGGTAGCCCCCAGAGGTGGCGTTTGTCCAGGGGTTACGTTATCGGACATGCTCTGTGGACGGGGACCTGGACAGGGCAAACCAGTTGAACCACTTCTACAACAGGTTTGACTGCCCTGCTCCAGCTCCAATGGTGGTGGTCTGTCCACCACCCAGGCTGATTCAGACACTGCTCTTGTTTGCGTGCCTGCCCTAACCCCACCTCCCAGCCTCCCAGTCTCTCCAGCTCTGCATCCCGATGACACCCAACGACCTAAACCATCACCACCTCACGCCCTGCCCCCGCCTGACGTCTCCTTGCCTGAGCCTGTTGAGGTGTCCACGACTCTGGCAGGGACATCAAGGAGGTGGTCATCCCCCAGCCCCCACACCCCCTCAATACCATTGCAACACTCACCTCCATAATCACAGGCTATCGTACCCCCACCATCACTGGATATTGCACCCCTCCCCCACATGGCGATCACGAACAATGAGGTGACAACGACCTCAGTCAACAGCAATCAGACACACAGATCCCAGATGCACCCCTCCCCCTCCCCCCCCCTTACACCCCCCCATCATCACAACAGATCAAGTGAGAGCCCAACTAAAGAAACTGCACACCAATAAGGCAGCGGGGCCTGACAGACTGTGTCCAAGGCTACTCAAGGCCTGTGCTGCTGATTTTGGGGGAGCCACTGAAGCACATCTTCAATTTGAGTCTACGCCTTGGACAAGTTCCAACACTGTGGAAGACATCATGTCTCACCCCTGTCCCTAAGAAGCCACACCCTAGTGAGCTTAATGACTACAGACCTGTCGCTCTAACATCACATGTGATGAAGACAATGGAGCAATAGAGCGAATGGAGTGAGGTATGCTCAGACCCAAGGTACGCCATGCACTAGACCCGTTACAGTTTGCATACCAGGAGAAAGTGGGCGTGGACGATGCCATCACTTAACTTCTACACAGGACACATTCTCACCTAGACAAGGGGAAAAGTGCTGTGAGAATCATGTTCTTTGATTTCTCAAGTGCTTTTAACACCATCCAACCCCTCAGACTGGGAGACAAGCTCTTGCAGATGGGTGTGGACGCTCACCTGGTAACCTGGATTACAGATTTCCTGACCGAGCGACCACAGTTCGTCAGACTGAAGAACTATTTCTCTGACACTGTGATCAGCAGCACCGGAGCGCCACAGGGAACTGTGCTCTCTCCAGTCCTGTTCACCCTGTACACATCTGACTTCTGCTACAACACCGAGTCATGCCACATGCAGAAGTTTTCTGACGATACTGCAATTGTGGGGTGTATCAGGAACGGGCAGGAGGAGGAGTACAGGAGCCTGGTGGAGGACTTTGTGCAATGGTGCAAACTCAATCATCTTCAACTCAACACTTTTAAGCCCACTCTACTACCAGTCCCCATTGATGGGGTCAATGTGGAGGTGGTAAGCACCTACAAGTATCTGGGTCTGCACCTGGACAATAAACTGGACTGGTCAGCCAACACTGACGCACTACAAGAAAGGGCAGAGCAGGCTGTACTTCCTGAGGAGGCTGCGGTCCTTCAATGTGTGCAGCAAGCTCCTCAGGATGTTCTACCAGTCTGTTGTTGCCAGCGTCCTCTTCTATGCAGTGGTATGCTGGGGAGGAAGCACAAAGAAGAAGGATGCGGGGCGAATTGACAGGCTGGTAAGGAAAGCTGGCTCTGTAGTGGGAGCTGAACTGGAGTGCATCAATTTAATATCTGACAAAAGGACCCTGAACAACATCTTGGACAATGAGTGTCACCCACTCCACAGCACTATTGTTAAGCAGAAGAGCCTGATCAGCTGGAGACTCCGCTCACTGCCTTGCACAACAGACAGACTGAGGAAGTAATTTGTCCTCAGGGCCATGAACTGTTCAATGCTTCACTTAAGGGAAGAGGAGAGATGGACTTCTCTGCATAGTCTGTCGGCCTCTTCACCCCCTCCATGTTTGGATACTGCCTGTCCACTAGCCACTTTTTACCACTGTCTTTCTGCCTCACTGTTTGCGTGCTATATTAGCACATATGCATAACCCCTCTCTCCATGCCACAGCCGAACTGTGGCCACACTTATACCTTTTCCTAATATAGTTATATATATATAGATATATAGACTTTATTCTTGCACTGTTGGACTTACTCATTTGCACTATCACCATGACATTCACTCACACAGAGCACCTTACCTTACTATGCACAGAGAATCACAGGCTCAGTCCCTGCCTCAGTCATTGCAAGCGTCTCTTGATTGATTAATCACCCACTATGTGGATACTGTTTTTAGAATTGATTTAGATTAAGTGTTAAGTTAGTATAATTTGTATTTTAGTATATTCTTTATCTTCTATTCTCCTTATTGCTTAGTTGTGTTTTTAATATTATATACTTTTAATTACTTTTTCTGCCGTTAGTGAATGTGTGTGTGTTGTCTGTATGCTACTGAGACCTTGAATTCCCCCTGGGGATCAATAAAGTATCTATCTATTAGTATCTATTAGTATCTATAAGTAATCACCGTCAGTGCCACTAATGTTGTGTCCATGGCTAATGTTTGCTGTGTCACACTCTACATACACACACCACACCACAAACACACACACACACACACACACACACACACACACACACACACACACACACACACACACACATAATTCGCTGTGAGCTTGTGTCCCTATCTGCATCCAGAAACTGAAAGAGTCCCCTCACTCTCTCCCTCTCCACTTCGGCGTGCACTCCAGTGGTCTGAGTGTTTGCTCCAACTCACACGTTCATGTCGTTGATGCCCAGCTTGCCATGGAAGTGCTTGCCTACGTCACAGCCAAACCACACTGCCTGGAAAGAGCAAAGAGAGCAGATTTCCATTAAGAACCACACCAGAACATCGGTCCTAAAAACGGCCTTAAGGTAAACAAGGTCTGTGGCTTAAAGTCCAATGTGATTACAGTTCCACCTCTGCACTAGAACAGATGATTTCCAATGGCACTTTGCTTACACCTCATAGTTTACACCTTACCCCACACACCCCCGCCAAAAAAACCCTCTCCACACCCCCCCTCCCCCTCCCCCCCAAACTCACCTCTCCATCCTTGATGGAGCCGGCAGCGGCCTGCTTCAGCAGGTGGATGGGCTGGTTGTTGTAGAGGGTACTGCGTCCTCCCACCATGTTGCCCAGGAACTCCACGCTGTATAACTTCCCGTAGGGGTTCTGAGGTCGAGGGTCGTTGACAAGGCAGACCTGGAGATGAGAGGGAGGGGGATTAAATGGAGCACCGACATGAGTCAAATGTGTTCAAATGTCAATCTGCAATGCACTGCTAATCAATAAGCATAACGTACATAAATTGCACAATGTGATTGTGAATGACCAAGGAATTGCTTAATTGTGGATATTTAAATATAACTTTCACAGAATCTATGTAGAAAGAATAAAAAGAAATGTAAAGGTCCTGCTACTCGACAGGTATGGCTACACACTTCAGCAACCATGGCTCCCAACCCAGCGTACTGACTGACACGAATAATCTGATTGCATTTCAAAATCACAGAGGTGAAATGTGTGCTCCTGTGGAAAATAAAGTATGTGAGTGGAGAACTAGTGGGCGTGCCTTGTCTTGGATGTTGTAGAGGGGCTTGACGTGCTCCCGGTAGAACTCCAGGGGTGTGAGGGGACCCATCCGGTGGAAAGCCTTGTCCTTGTCCCTGTACTCCCAGCAGATGGTCTCCGGGGGGCTGCCCAAACACACACTGGCCACTCGGAACACCTGGACAAGGAGAAACACACAGACACGCATGCGCACACACACACTTTTAGAAATACGCACCTGAACAGAGGTGAGATGGCACTATACATTTTGAGATGTCTATATAATACTACAAGGATATCCCATCTCAAATGTACTAACACAATGAGAGGAAGTTTGGCCTGAGTAACATTCTAATCTCTCTTGATGACATTACTTCCTTTAACACTTGGGCACACATACAGACAGACATTAACACACACACACACAGAGACAGACAGTAACACACAGTGTAATATGCAGTAATACTGTTGTAATGTGAAGGCCAGGGGCCAGGGCAGGGTTGTGGTTTGAGACAGGACTTTGGGATTGTGACTGATTTCATGTGGTATGTCTGTGTGTGTATGTGTGTGTGTGTGTCTGTGTGTGTGTGTGTCTGTGTGTGTGTCTGTGTGTGTGTCTGTGTGTAATGCTAGCTCCTCAGCGCCACTGGTTCTCAGAATAGCACTTCCAAAAAACGCTGATACACCATTCTGTGGAATGTCCTTCCTCTTCCTCGACTCTTTAAGCACGTCCACATCGTGTACTGCACTTCATCACACGTCCCCAGCCAATCACTGATCCGCATTCACACAACCACAAACAAGAAGCACACACACACACACTCGGTGAGAAGACCAAGCACCAAGCCACAGACAAACCACTGCAGTCCTGTCCAGTCTCAGGAAACACTCCGAAACATAGACCCGACCTGGCTGTATTTATGAGGACTTCCCACTGACTTCCACTATTTTCTGTTGACACTCTGCACGGTCCAGACGAATAAAAGTCGTCAGAGAGTGAAAATAGCCCTATGAAATTATTTCTGGCACAACGGGTTATATTTAAAGTAACAGTCACGATGGGGTGCCACTGCGGTTAGCATTAACGCTCAGGTCTCGTCGGCTAGTAACATTCCTGAGGAATGCATGATGGGAAGGGTCAGGTCCACGTCTCTGGCCTGATCATTGTCTTCTCTGTGGCCCCATCTCCGCCCCTGAACACAGCCTGGCCTCGACTGGCCCTGATGACCCCCAACAAACACTTTCTAAATGGCAAATGGCAGCCGTGCCCAAGCTTGCCCACTATTTGCTCAACATTGGACCATGTTGCTGGAGCGCGTAAGCAGGCCTAGTGCCCTCGCCTCGGCTCTGCCCATTCTCCTCCTCATGGGCAGGTTAACTCACAAGAGGATTCAACCAAGCACGATGCACTGGGATAGGCAATTCATACACACACATGCATATACACGCTCACCCACACGCGCACACACACACACGCGCGCAGACACTCACACAAACAAACACACACACAATCGTCCACACTCACACACACACACACAATCATGCTCACATACACACACAATCTTACGCACGCGCGCGCGCGCACACACACAATCGCCAGTGGCACGCACACACACACACACACGCGCACACACACACACACACACACACACACACACACACACACACACACACACACACACACACACACACACACACACACACACACACACACACACACACACACACACACACACACACACACACACACATCCCTGGCCGGCGCTTTCCAAAACAACAATGAGGCCGCGGCCCTCTCTGACGTCAGCAGAGGCCTGAGCGAGTCAATATTGAAACACCTGCCCTCCGTCCGGCAGAGCATTCAGGGCCAACGCTGCTGAGGGCCCTGAGCAGGAAGGACAGAGGCCCATCCAGGGAGGGGCCCACTTTGGCTCGGGAGCTGTGGAGATGAGCGAGAGAGGCCAAGCATGAAAATCTGCCCCTTAGAATAACACGCCACCGATTCCAAACAGGGCCTTAAATCTTTCTCTCTGTCGGCCATGTGTCTGTCTATCACTCACACGCCGCGGTGATTATTTTCCCTTCCCAGGCGCTTTTCTTTTTGCTTGCGCTCCACCTATTTGCAGAAGCGGGTCTTCTTACGCCACTCCTCGCACGTGGACCGCTTGGCTCTGGACTGTCCATCTGTCTATCCGAGGTCTCATTTCTCAGAGAAGACAGGGGTATGGAACAGTGTGGAGAAAAAAGAGACTAAACTAATTCAGAGGTGTGTGTGTGTGTGTGTGTGTGTGTGTGTGTGTGTCTGAGCAAATGCATCTGGAAGACCAGACCAACCATTCTGGCTCTTGGACACAAGACCCAAAGATTTATGGCGCTTGAGCTGGCCTAGAGGACTGTTTGACTAGTGTGTTTAGTAAGAGTTTAGGTCATTTTGAGGCCCATTTTGTCCCACTACTTTCTGAAACACATGGTGAGGGCATGTATTTGTGTGGGTGTGTGGGGGGTGCAGAGTCCCCTGGGCCCAAACTGAGGATGGCGTGTGGTGCGTTCGGCACGCTGTCAGGCCCAGTCAAGGCCACACAAGTTTCTGCTTTCCTCTGCACCAGGTTTGAATTACTGACTTATCTGAGATCATAGCTCTGTATTGACGGAAGGAGGAAGCGTGACTAAAAAATTTGTTTGTGAGGAGAGGAGAAACCAAATCTCTGCAGAAACACACAGCGTGCCACACACTCCGCTTCCTGCCACATGAGTCTGGTGTGTCTGTGCGCGTGTATCAGGTGCCCCATGATGATGGCTTCTGTCTGTTCTCCATTGAGAGCCATCTCCATGCTGCTGCAGTCTGGGATTGCAAAGAAAGACTGCGTGGCTCTCATCGCTGTCAATCCTCCAACCGCGTCCAGGTGTGAGTAAACAAAGCGTGTAATTGGCTCATGCCCCAAGGGGAAGGAGGTGGTCAGACAGCGTCTCTCTTCCTGCCCGCGCTCACGGCAACTTTTATTGTGTAGGACACCGGTACGCCGTGCTCGTAAACACCACTACACCTGCCCCAAGCTGCCCGTCTCAATCTCTCTGGCAACCGTCGTCCTGCATGCACACTTGTTTGTTTGTTTGTTTGTTTGTTTGCCCCCCGTTGCCCAAACACTTCTCGCTCGGGTGAAGGTAAACAAAACAACAACACGCAAAAACACACCACAACATTGCAACATTCTCGGCCCCCCCCGTACCCATTCCTGGTCGGGAACATTTCAAGTTCTGGCTTTCTGACGGGGCGTGAGAGGTGATGTCAACATGCTAATTGCGACCTAATCAAATGATACATGGGAGCCGTCGGGCCGCACCAGGGTGAGAAATGGAGGCGGCCGATTGAAGCCCCGCACGCTGTAAACAGAAAACACATGCGGGCCTGTGCAGATGCTAACAAATGCCTGCACGAGGCAGGCAGGCAGGCAGGCAGGCATGGCGAGCCATACAGTATGGATGTCGCTTTTCTCGGCACTGGAGTAAACGCATATGCGTATTTACACAAGACCCACCCGCGTTGACCTGGCCCTGGCCAACAAAATGACACGGCCCCCTAAAAATGGTATACGCTGACGCTGGGTACTCTGATTTGCTGATTTTCGGGAAAGAGGAGTGTGGGGGAAAAAAGGAGCGACACTGAAAGATGGAAAACAGCCATTGAGTCGATCACTCTGGTTTCCTGGTAACCAATGTATGCTTTTACAACTGACTTCATGCAGTAGGTGTGTGGAGGCCCAGCATCGCGTTGAGGAGTCCCAGTTGGGAAGACGTGTGTACCTGCACAGATGTAAAAGAGGAAGCCAAGTGTGTGTGTGTGTGTGTGTGTGTGTGTGTGTGTGTGTGTGTGTGTGTGTGTGCAATGCACATGAAAGCGCTGTGGTTAAATATAAGCGCTGCAAAGATGGTATGAAGGCAGGGGTCTGTGGCTTTGATGTGTGTGGTGATTCTGGTCGCTTTGTCTCTCCCTCTCTTAGGCCTGTCATTGGAAGGCTAAACGTTGAATAGTGATCCTCTCCAGCCCCCACCCCCACGTAACCAGCCCCCAGCCCCTCAAGGGCGTCGTGCGCAGCATCAACCTCCGCCCTCCAAACCAGCCCTGACGTCCTCCAGCTTAATGAGGTCACCGCCACGCCACTTTGATCTACGGACAACTACTTAAGTAAAGCCCTGTCTAAGAAAAATGAGTCCGCACACACGCACGCACACACACACACACAGCAGGCAAGCTTATGTGCATGTGCGGCCACACACCCATACTTTCCAACCAAGGCAGGCACACGCAGGACATGTCAGACCACCACACAGTAGACACATACACTCGCTGGTGCACGCATGCTCACACTACCACACAAACAGACTCCTATAGATCAAAGTGCATGGTCAAGAGGCTTTGGTATGGAGGATGTGTTGGGTCAAAAGAAGATGGTCTTCATGCGAATAGCCACTCTAGCTGAGTGGCCTACACATCTACTCCTAAAGGGTTGACAAGACAAGAGAGACTTCATATAACCAGAGCAAAACCAGAGAGAGGGTGAACTCAAGAAGGAAAACAAGACATTGAAAAAAAACAAACCGTCCAAGAGGGAAATGTGAGAGAGCAAGAGCGAGAGAGCGAGCGTGAGCACATATCAAAAAGCAAATATCGGAGATACGATTCTCCCAAGGGTCTTCCAGCAATGTGAGAAGCAGCACGTCAGGCGGGGGTGCCATGCTCATTTCCCCCCCCCATTCTCTCTATTCTGGAGCAGAACAGAACAAAACAGTCCCGATGCTCCCCTCACTCGCTCGCTCACTCACTCACTCACTCACCTCACTCGCTCGCTCGCTTGCCGCCTGCCAAATGAGTGTTACAGAAAACAAACCAGCACCAGGTGGACAAACAAACATGTTCGCAAAGTCTTGAATACATAAAGCTTGACGAGGGGGAAGGGAGGGCCGGGTGGCCCAGGGACCGTTACACAAGCGGACAGGCGGAAGCGCAAGCCCTGGCTGTGTGTGCTGTTGCAGTGGGTCTGAGCACACTGCATTGCCTTGCCTCTCCCTCCCTCATGCACGCTTGGGCTTGGTTGGTGTGTGTGTGTGTGTGTGTGTGTGTGTGTGTGTGTGGGGGGGGTGTGGTCAGTCATCTTCCTTTTCCTCATGGGCGATATTTCACTCATACTAGCCCAAGCTTTCATCTCCTCTTGCGTTTCTGATGGTGATATTACAATACTATATTGTATCAAACTATATTGCTTTGCCATTCAAAGTCAGACCAGGGGCTGATAAGAATCTTTTGTTTGCAGAACATTCTGTCGTTGACTTGGAGAGGATGGTGCACACACGCACACACACGAGGGACGGAGACACACACACACACACACACACACACACGCACGCACACACACACACACACACACACCCCCTTTGGGCTTTGTGCGACGGCACAGCATGTCAGCAGCTCATTGTTGCGCCCAAGTGCAGTTGAGTGCATCCTGTATGGCTTTACAGCGCAACTCTCTCAAGAACAGGTGTGGACCGGGTCAGTAATGAGGAACTGCAGGGGGAAGAGAAACCGCCATGATGCAGCACTTCTTACCAGACGCGCCGGAACGAGTTTCAAAGTGCAGGGGCCAGATAATGATAGCCTAGAGCGTAATTTTGCATCATAATGTTGAACAAATGCATGTGGTTATTTTACAGAAAAAATATAAATAGCCTACTGTCATGCAGTTTATGGGCTACAGTGCACAGTTGGGAAGTTATGGTAGGCCAACTTGGAGTGCATATACACACAGGGGAGATTCTTTCTCTACTCGTAGGTGAGCAGAGTTGAGTGTAACGTGTCAATAATCACACTACAGCTCCTAACCGTGTGTGAGCAAAGATTACCATATTCTCCTATTTGAGCCTAGGCCTACTAAGAAAAAAGAAATCCTCCTCAAGCCCTGGAGACGCATGTTGCAGTGGTGTGCTTTACCCAATCATGAGCAGGGTGCGTGGAATCAGGGTGCCTCCTACAGCACTGCCTTCTGTCTTCTGGCCTTTAGATCAGTGTGATCAAAGATCAAAGTGTGGTGCTGGGACCACTGGTGGTCAGCAAGCTTTCCCAAGTGGTCCACGTGGTAAAATATATAGATGAGTTGTTTGCAATATTGAACTAACTTGTATGTAAATCCCAATAGTTCTGCAACACTGCTTATGTAAACTACGCCAGTTTGAACTGTATGAATCCTCTGACAATAAGCAAGGTGCAAAGACAACTAGATGTACCGCATAGCGGTACAAAATATGACCGCCGCTCAGTCCTGTACACCCGTTCCACGAAAAGAAATCACACTTCAATTTGTCTCCATATTTTACTCCATCCCCCACTCTTGAAACTTTTGTGTAGGCCTATGCTTGTTTGGCATGCCTGAGTGTGTGTGTGTGCGGCTGCACAGAAAGTAGCCTACTGGTGCTGAAAAGGTGAATAGATTGTAGAATAGCCAAAGAAGTTGTAGCATTGTTATAAAATCTCTAAACAATCACAAGTAGGGCAGTTCATCACAGTTCATCCATTGCAACTGGATTGATGAAAGGTCACTTACACCTGTAGGCTACATTGTATTTGGAAAAAGCAAAAGGTATCAGCATAATGTTATTTATTTATTTATTTATTAATTAACTAACAAACAAAAACATCTCTGTCAGTTCCATGCCATTTTCAACAGCTATCAAAAACAAAGGTCCTATAAGGTAGGCCTATTTACAACATAAATTGTCAATAGCCTATGCTGGCGGCACAAATAAAATCTCCTTTGGAAACCAATGGCTCACGCCTTACAGTATCAAGCGGACTTAAACTGCCATATCGTGGCGAAAAGTTGTAATAACATTCACGCAGCTCCATGAGTCAAGGAAAGCGTGAATGAAGTAGCCACTTCTAAATGGGACCCACTACACAGTAGCTTAAGGTGTGTTGCTAAAGCAGCCATAATGAAATTAAGGTGTCATTGTTTGGATACTTCACACACACATGCTTTTTAATTTCACAGACTACAACTACCAAGCTGGAATCAAAGCACATTGATTCCCCTCTCACACACTGCACGCACTTAAAACAAATAAACAGGCATCTCAGTCTCACGCATGTATAGGCAAAACTGTATCAGACCGGTGTAACGTTGGTAAATCTTCCATTGCACAGAATGATTTTTTTAGCACGCGTGCAACAAATGACAGTCGAAGATACAATTACAGTGCTGCTATCAATTTGCTTGGTATAACCGCATTTATAGTTTTCTACAAATGCAATCAATCAAATTGGCCTTCATCACTCAACCAACGCTAACGGTAACATTACCTAGGTCCTTATTGATATTATAAGATCAACGTACCTGCAGTAAAAACCAAGCATGTCCGATAAACATCCTCAGATTTATTTCGGCTTCAAGAAGAAATGGGAATTACATTTCATGTGAACATCGTCCTATCCTTATTAGACGTTCTCTGCGGTAAACTACAGGTCCTTGCAGGAAGCGTCCATTGTTTTTCCAACCTACTTTTAACTTCCCAACAAAATTACGTCTTACTGCAACGATGCGCCATCTAGTGGACAAACGGCTACTTATCGCCAATACTGGAAATGCAGCCATGATGATGATGATGAATATTTATTTTGGCTTTCTTTTAATCCTACTGAATTTGTAATTATGTATCGGCCGTTCTAATACCGATAGTATGTGGGTGCCTGTGTGTGTGTGCATGTGTATATGTGTGCACCGCCATCTACAGGCCAATGAGTGTAGTCACTAAATGTACACATAACCTAATTTTTTTTTAGACCCCCCCATGGATGAAATTCTACGAAACTTGGCATACCCCTAGAGAATGCCAGGTCAATCATACACATAACATTTGGGGCAGTTCTGAACATCTTAACTGAAGATAGGGGTGATTAAAGTAGAATAATATTGCATTTTCATTTTTTACCGGGGGTGCAAATCACAAATGAGTGATAATGGGCCAGGATGATGTGGGCCCTTAAGACCAACATACCATAAAAGATTCTTCATCCTCAGTGCCACGGTTCAGGTAGTTATTTAGGAAAAACTGCTTTTTTGCGGTTCGGGGCCCCAGCACGGGGAGTGGCCCCGGGACCTAAAACGAAATTTTTCTGTAAAAAGTCTAGTGGGGCTACATACCCACCAAATTTCATGTGCCCCGGTGGTTCGGTGTCCCGGGTATCGTTGACCAAAAATTCAGAAAGTAGATGACGGGGGAAAAAAAAAACTTTGACAATCCCTATATGAAAATAAGCAAGGTGGTTCAGTGAGTAGGCCTATTATGTAATGTACTGTTGAAGTAGGTCTACTGTTTTTTTTAGCTAGGTGGTCCGTGATTTTTTTATTTTTATTATTGGTTAAGTGGTCCCTGAAAAAGTTTGAGAAACATTGCTTTAGATGATACTTCTTTGCATGGATGATCGTGGATGATTTTGTTTGTTAAAAGATATTTTTAAGCCAAAAGTGGGGGAGCCATTGGCTTCTGGTGCCCATGCTTCTTACAGCAAATTATTATGCATTTTAAAAAAAACATTTTGGGCTTTTTGCCTTTATGCAGATAGGACAGTGAAGAGTGGCAAGAAGCAGGTGGGGGAGAGAGAGATGGGGCTGGGGCGGGAAATGCCGATGGATCGTATTTGAACCCAGGACACCGTGAGCACTTGGACCCAAACATGGTATGGACGCGCAGTAGCGTGTGCCACAGATACCCCAGGACACTGTTCTATCACACTGTGTCATGCCTCTATAGACCCTTTCAACAATGAAAACAAAAACAATGCTTGAACGTTCTATTTGGGCCCCAATCTACTTCCTCTGCATTAAGATAACATATGGAATGTTAAAACGGAAGTCTTGTGGGGCTAACTATGATGCTGATAATGGAACTCTCTTGAAAGGGTCCATTAATCATGTTTACTTTCGCCAAGAGGAGAAACAAACTGATTATTTTTACTAATCCAAAAAGCTGCAAATTTGGACTTCAATTTTCACTTCCACTCTATGCCCCATCATACAAAGCAAAGTTTTAAAGAAATGTGAGAGAGATGTGGTGTTCAGAGATATGTGGTGTCATATGACAGAGATGGATTTCTGGATATATGCTACGACCATAGAATGGGGGGGGAAGCGAAAAGAATGTCAGGACATTATTCTGTGTAGAGCTTTCTACTTTACTGGGAACCTTGCTGATATTCATCAATATGGGCACTAAACCGTACGTCAGTATGTCTTGCCAAAAAATTATTCAACAGTCAATATCCAACCACTGCATGACTGGCCCAGTCAGTTAATTTATGTCCATTCTACTGCTTCTAAATCTACGTCTACGACCTGCCACTTTCCCTTATTATTCTAATGAAACGAACCACCCACCAGTACAGAGCCCTGAGCCCCAAGTTGTGTGGTTTATATGTGGACACATAGCACACCCACCTGGCAACAAAGGGAATTGCACCTGCATGACGCCTTCCTTTGCAGTGCATTAGTGCAGGACACAAGGGAGTGCAGAGCACTTACCTCCTCGATCATGGTGTCCATGGCCTCAGACAGCTCGTCTTTGGTGGAGCCACTCGCCACCATGTTTCTCAGTCTTAGGCAGTATTCTCTCAGCTGCAACACAAACATCAGAAGAGACCTGAATATAGCAAAGGATGCAACACCACAGCATTTTTTTTACGGGTGAAACTAATATGAAACTAATATGATAAGATGATGTAGCAACGACAGGATATTGTGAGTGGTGGTGCTTCAAAAACATCAGGGACCCTCACACACCGTGTTAGTGAGGATACTTGATATCTCCCCACCCCCCAGTTTTCTGTGTGAGTACACAGTGTACAAATGTATTGCTGTTACAACAGACATGATTGTATAGTACAGAGGCCCCTTAGGTCTAGGAAGGGGGGCCTCTCGGCCCTGTGAGCCCTGTCCCTATGATTGTGAGACTGGCGGCAATACTATGATAACACAGTTCTCTGTTGCCCATAAAAGGCTGTGACACATTAGCCACAAATTATACCTTGTGATTGAGGATGTCGTTCATTCTTCGAGAGGCCTCTGAGCTGTGGGACTCTGGGAAGCACTTCTTTGGGATGACTCCATATTTCTCTGCAAAAGACAGGCCATAGACATATCAGCACGGAATGGTACAGTATATGCTTAGAAAGGAGACAAGGCTAAGAAGTGTGTGTGTGAGGGACTAGACCGTCCTGGGGCATTTTGGGAGTGGACTAACCAATGAGGTTGACCAACATGTCCCACTGTCCACCATCATTGGTGGGATTGGATAGCAGGAACTGGACCAATCGGCCGTCAACGGCCTCCTTCCTCAGAGCGGTCTCCACGCAGGCCTGCAAGAAGTAATAACAGCGTTCCACCTACAGAGAGAGAGAAAGGGAGAGAGAGAGGGTGATAAAAAGAGAGAGAGAGAGCGATAGAAGATGATGGAGAGAATAAAAGAGAAATGGATGGAGAGGGATAAAGAGATGGAGCGGGAAGAGAGAGAGAGATGGATGGAGAGAGGAGAGGGAGAAGGGAGGGGGGCATACGAGGAACAATTGTTACGCAAAACTGGAACAGAACATCCCACACAAAAGGGGTTTTAGGCCAACAATGAATGACACAGTAGTAGGTAGACAGAATGAGAGAGAGAGAGAGAGAGGGAGAGAGAGAGAGAGACTGCCGCCACCGCCGCACTGTCAAACACAACAACATGCGGTGGGGCGGACCCACATCTCAGACGGGACAGACCCACCCACTGGGATCTCTGAAAAGAGGTGGAACTGGGACACCCAAACTAGACTCCAAAGAGTGCTACACATGTCATGTGAGGATCAAGTCATTTACTTTCATTTCCTTAATCTGCAAGGATATTTTACAATGTCTTCTCAGTAAAAAAAAAAAAAAAAAAAAAATCACTCTGTTCATTTTCAAGTTCTGTGCTTTAATGCACAATTTAATGCTGTCCTTTCTGAACAGCCTAGCTGTTAATTATGTCTGCTTCCACCAATCTGAAACTGCAAGATGTATGCATGCAATGGGAGCAAAGCTGAGGCACACTATCGATTGGAGCCCTGCACACTGCATATTTCAGTCTTCCTGTCAGCCTGCACTGAGAGAGAAAAAGTATTTTTCCTCTCTCCCTTCCCACAGTAGTGTTTGTGCTGGCATTTCATGTTTGACAGCTGTTCAATGCACCTGTCTGCAGAATGAAGCAGGGAACCAGATCTAGAGGCTCACGCTGGCTAAAAGAGTCTACCATATCAAATAGAAGCGGAGAGAAGTGGAGTGGAGAGAAATGGAACCCCTTACCTTGTCCCAGAAAAAGAGATACGACTGACTGAACTCAAACTCTTCGATGTTGAACTTCTTCATGAAAGGAAGTCGCATCACATTGAGGCACGAGAAAATCCAACACCTCCCTAGAAATGGGGAAATGGTAGAAAAAAAAGTGAGATTCGGTCAACTGTGTAGGTGTCCCTTCAGTATTCAACTCATGCCCAGTCTTGAGTGGGCCTTTCAAGTCTTTTAAGGGTCATGATTCACTCATGTTCAGGTCAGCAATGTTATTAGAGTGTGGGGTTTTAAGCAATTATTTACAAGTATAAGGCTATAATGGAGTTATGGGGTATGTGCATCCCTGTCCATTCAAATCAAAACCCCCATGTCAAATTTCTCTATGAAGAGACATTAAAGGCTCATCTTATCTTATCTCATGTCTTCATGCAGCTGCATCCACTCTCACAGGCTGTTGGGGGTGCTTACCTGAGTTCTTCTGATTGGTGACCGGCTTGCCCTCTGTGGGTATGGAATGCTGGAAGATGTGCACTGTGTCCTGCACTGTCTGCCTGTGGAGACACACCTCCAGCGGATCGATGCAGGTGGACACATTCTGAGCCAGCAGGTACCGAGGCTCCGAACGGAAACGCTTCACAAAGGAAGATACCTTATCCTGACTGAGGCCTGAGTGGAGGAGAGGTGTAAGAGAGAATGATGATCAGGTGGCTAAATTTGGAGGTAAAAAAAATATTTGCATATAGATCGTTCTTTTTGTTCTGAGAGTGAGGTGAATTAAACATGTGCATGTCACATGGACGAGGTGTCATTCCGGTTTTGACATTCAAAACAAAGGGCAGAGTGGAATGCCCACTGCAAGAACAGATTTGTTTGTTGTAGGAGTGCAGCAAGGTGAGACTGGCATCTATGAAAACAGCATCTATGGTTTAGCCCACTACATGTTATGGTGCACAGCTATTAAAAACTTCAATAGAACATTGCTTAATCATGCATGCACACACAATCCCGAATTTGGCACTGGCTGTTTGTCTGATGTCAGTAAGATGTAACTGTGATTTCCATGTGATTTCTAGATGGTGCTCAGCGAGGTGGTTTGTCTATTTGTTTCAATGGAATGCTTCCGATGATACAAGATAACTCTAAGCCTAAGGAATATTTTTTAACAATAACTCCCCATCGTGGAGGAATGTCATTGGGGAAGGCTACTTTCTGTTGTTCTGCGTTACGCTGTTCTTCCCAATGAATGCCAAAGCATGAATGGGGTTGTCTGTCATGTTGGTTTGGCATGGAAAGGGGCCAAGCGAGGGTTGATGGAATGACTTGCATCATTACATAATGGCAACGAGAACCGACATGTGATATCGCTCTTTTCCTATCAGACTTAACAATAAGCATACATCAACTGTCTCTGGTTGTTATTAATATTTACACGACAAACAACAACATCAAGTTAACCCGCTAGGAAGCTACATAGAGGTTCCTCCGGTGTTGGCAGCGTTCATTTAAGAGTTCTGTTAAAGCATGAACGTAACGTTAAATTGAAAGCTTGTTGCTCCAGGCCGTGTAGCTAATCTGAGTTTACTACAATGTGTACTTAACAATCACTGCGTCTCACTCCCCCCCGCTACACACAGAACCTCGCTATGCTAGTCCGCCAGCATTGACGTTAGCGAGATGACCAGTCACAAGAACGAAAGTGATAAAACTTGCATAACGATTCTCGCAAGTTCAGAAGGAAATAACCTACACTTTTCCAGAATTTGGGAAAGCCATGTTCCTCTGAGAAACTGGACAGTTACATGACGGACACAACTTTATTTATGAATGTGACAAACTAACCAACATTTCACTTGCCATCAACCTTGAAGAAGGCTAACTACATTTTAGCTTAGCAAATTGACGAGTTCATCTAGCGTGTAATGCTAACGGACCTGGACAAGAAAGGTTAGCTTGCACAGCGTAGCGCAAACTAAGCTGTCCAGGGACTGTACAGGATCACCTGAATGAAAACAGATAAAACAGTACACTACGTACCCGCGTCCATGTTTCCAGAGAGGGTTGCTGTATAATTATAAAATTCTCAAAAGTCACTGAGTCTTTAATGCCTTTGTTTATCTCATTCGCCGACAGTCAGTCAGTTCGTTCGGAATTCCGGAAACAGGAAATGGTATGAAACACGCTTTTGCGAAAAGTCAGATTGCAAAGTCTTAGGGTATGCTACGCCCCCTACCGAATTGAGTCCAGTAGGCTAACGTTACAGCTTTTTGACCAAGGCTGTTCTCTACAACTCATTCACCGAAACTAGACCACGTTACAAACCTGCCTCAAGGTCCGTATATTGGCTACTTAAAAATATATGATATCAACCAGTAGAGTAGACGCAACCTGATATATCCAAGAAAAGGCCATAGGGCTAAACGTGTTACAAGATCAAACAAGGAAAAGTATTAAATTGTTAAATAGGCAAAGGCAAAGGCATAGCCCCAAGCAAAGCCTATGATGTAAATTGCAAATTGCAAAACAGTCAACTGAAAATATGACTTTAAGTGTTTTTGAGAATTAGTCCGACAGCAAGGTGCTTCACAGTTTTTGCCCATTGCTTGAACACTAGACCAACGTAACAAAACGTAAAGCTTTTGATATAGCCTACTATACATTAAGCACAGTTTAACCATAGGCCTACTTTAAACAAAAGCGCTGATTTGCACTTTAGTTGCAATTCTGCAACACGCACTTGCTCCTTTCTGCAATAGGCTACTTGCTCCTGCACACTACACACTATTTCATACATAAGACGCTTCAAATTAAATCTCATGGGTATTGGGACAACACATCTATTCAAAATACAAAACACATTGGGTGATTGAAAACACTTCTTAGACACACCTGAAAATACTACTTACAAAACTGAACACCAATCAGCCAGCCACAAATAGGCCTCAGTTGAACCATTTTGAGAACTTTGCAAACATGGAGGCAGGGAGAGCAAGAGGTATAGGAAGAGGAGGATGAGAGAGAGAGAGGAGCAGGGGGGGCACGGAAATTAAGAAGAGAGAGAGAGAGAGAGGAGCAGGGGGGGCACGGAAATGAAGAAGAGAGAGAGAGAGAGAGGAGCAGGGGGGGCACGGAAATGAAGAAGAGAGAGAGAGAGAGAGAGAGAGAGAGAGGAGCAGGGGGTGGTCGAAGAGGCTTAGCAGTATGCACGGAACAATATTTCTGATGATATTAGAGAAACTTTGGTGGATCATGTAATAAATGGTCTGACAATGAGGTAGGCTGGGCAGAGAGTCCACCACATCTAAGCTTGTTTTACAGTAGTGTATTTTGGTTTTATTTTTGTTTTATTTTTGCTTTACTGCATTACTGTACTGTAGGCCTACTGTAAAGTATAAAAGTATAGTACTGTGATGTACAGTATTGAGTTGATGTCATTTGTAACCTTTCAGTACTTTCATTTTTGTTTTTTTTTGTCAAAACCTTTGTTGGAAAAAAACATAACACAAACTGTATGTGTTGCATTGAGCTTCACAGAATGCTAACTGATAAACTGAATAAAAGCAGTGCAAATGACTGCAGTGTTTTATATAAAGTACACTGTGTTGTTGCTAATCTGAAAGTGTATTTATATGATGGAAGTGTGTATTGTCATCAGAGTGACATTTTGACAAAGGATTGTTAGGTTTTGATAAAAGAGTTTCAATTCGACGTAGATGTGAATGGTTTATTTCCCAGTGTTGTGTCTTGTGTGTAAAGTTTTGACACAATGAGCTGAAGTTTTGCTGCAAAAAGTGTTCAAGCAATGGGCAAAAACTGTAATGTAAGCAAATTGCACTGATGATGAACCTGTGATTTTACATGTCTTTCTAGTGGCTCAGAGGTGACTATTCCGGGGCCTGAGGACCCACAGATAATGCTGAGAAACTGTGTGCAAGCCAGCACACAGCACTTGGTCTGATCAGCCACAGAGAATTTCAGTTCCTATTGTTTTTAGGCAGGATACGACTTCTTCCTTACACGTAGGGAAATGAAAGTGTGTGTGTGCGTGTGTCTCTGTGTGTGTGTGTGTGTGTGTGTGTGTGTGTGTGTGTGTGTGTGTGTGTGTGTGTGAGAGAGAGAGAGAGAGAGAGAGAGAGAGAGAGAGCCAGAGTGAGAACTTCCTTCCTTCCACATATTTTTTCAGTGCTTAAATCCAATGTGTTTAGTTATGAGTTTACCAGATGAGAAAGAAAGTGAAACTACTCGTATCTTATCTGAGTTTATGTGGTACAATGTTCAGTGCCACTTCACTATATGCAAGACACGGAGATACGATTGCACCAAGAAGAGATTTATTAGAACTGGCTTTTAACAAATGAGGAATGCATTCCCTGCAGTTGAATCAAACCATTCTTATTTCTGACACAAGATAATGGGACCATTCCTTGGCTGCTACCTAATACTAACCTTGATGTACAATAATTGGGGTAAGTTGTCCATTAGTCTCTATCCATTTTTAGAGAAGTGCTGCAATTCTAAAAAAAGGAACTTTTCCAGACATTGCATCAGTGACTCCCAGGCTATGACTAAAATTGTTGAAACATGTCTTCTTTAAAGGCTGTTGTGCAGAGGAATGCCATACTGTGAAGGCACGTCGAGACAATAAAGTCGTGTCTGAGGGCAGAAGCTTGTTACTCTCATGTGATGTTCAGCACTGTGGCGTGAGCGGTTGGACTGGAGGATGGGGAGTCCACAAGGAAGTCACTTTCAGCTTCTTACAAGCCTCAGCCAGGATTCACATTTACAACGAAAACTTGTCTAACAATAGTACCCGCCTTAACATCAACTTTATTAGCACTAACAAATCAGACAGTGGGGCATATCAGTGTCTCATCAACTGGAGAGAAAACGGCAGCAGCAATGGACATGTAACAATTGTTAATGTCACCGATGGTAGGTTAACTGTATCACATGCATGTTATTTTATTTTATATTTTTAATATTTTATTTATAAAATATATAAATGAAAAAAATCAAATGACAAACTAATTACTGTTTATCTTAGGGAGCAAAGTATTTTTTCACTGATGCTTATCTGAATATGACCAAAACATTTTGCAACTCAAAGTAGCCTATGAGGCTCTGCATTGGCAGTGTGTGGTGTGTGAGTTCTTCTTTGATTGAGCAGATGGCAAATAAAAGATCAATTTTTGTCTTTTTATCCAATTGATTTATGAAATAATTCAACCCTTCAAATTTAGTTTTGCTCTCTGCTCCAACTTACGTCATTAGACATTGTAGTGGTCACACTCGGGCGCTTATATCAGTGTTTCACTGTGTTTTTTTAATATTATTCATTTGCATGATGCCAACATAACTCTGTTATCATCCACAGCCCACCCTAATCTAGAGGAACAATCTGAGAGGAGGATTGTGTCTCTGAGAGTATTTCTGTTAATCTGCGCCTGCATCTCGTTTCCTCTTGCCGTGGCACTGGTTCGTTGTCTGCAACGCCCAGTTTCTCCTGTGGTCCCACCTCGCTCATACTTTGCCAGTGAGAACACCACACTTTGCACAAACATGTTAGAGACACCATGTTGGGGCGGTGGTAGTGTAGTGGTTATGGAGCTGGGCTAGCGTGCTAGCGTGCGTGCAGTAGCCTGGAGCTGGGCTAGCGTGCAGTAGCCTGAAAGTTGTCGGTTCAATTCCCGGCTTCCACCCTTGTGCCCTTGAGCAAGGCACTTAACCCGAAGTTGCTCCGGGGACAATGTGATCCCTTGTAATATAGCTGACATACTGTATGTAAGTCACTTTGGTCAAGAAGTGTCTGCTAAATGTAATGTAATCTACAACGCCCTACATTCTTTTTGCTAAACTCAGATTGAAATCCAGACGCATGACATATTTTAAGTGTAATACACAGAGATCGCACTAGCCCAGCTTTTTAAAACAATTGTTGTGTGTCATCTAATTGAGCTTTTTGAGGTCTAGAGTATTTTCTGAATCTGTCCTGTTTTATGTCCTTTCTTTAGATGGACAGATGGACAGGCCACGTGAGGTGAGTCTCTAATTAAACATTGGTGTCCGATACGCATGCAGCATATTTGGGATCTGATCCGTATGTGCTCATATATCCATGTCTGTCTTCTTCTCTCATAGCCAATGTATGCAGTGCTGGGCCTGGAGAACGTGGGGCACAAAGGCCTCAGCAGCAAATACAAGGATCACCTGTCATGTACTCTTCCATACGCCTGTAGCAGCCTGTCGAGTGCAGGGAAAAATCCATATCCAAAGCGAGCTACAAAAACATTTCTACAGTGGGTTAGGAGATCCAGTGAGAGCAAGCTCTACAAGCAAATTGTTGTCAACCTGACAAGTACTGACATCTGGGAAGAGATGGGTCTTCAAAAGCGTTTTGAAGATGGATAAGGTTGCCTCTGACAGCATTTAGTATAGCTTGTTCCACCATAGAGGGACCATGAATGAGAAAAAGGCCGAACTCTGTCCTGAGTGAAGGTGCCGTGATGCAGGCATCATTCTTTGGAGGAGCACAGTCTATGAAATGGCAGAAAAACCCCATAAACACCACCTTTTTGGTTGATCAGAAACCAGACACGTTGACAAATATTAGCATGTGACGCAACATGTCGTAACTTGCACCAGAACCAGTGGCAAACTGGTTAAACATACTTTCACTTTCAGGACATACGAGCAGTACTTGAATTTCCCCTGGGGATCAATAAAGTATCTATCTATCTATCAGTAACTAAAAGAACGTAATACATGACACAAAATACAACATTTTTATTTCATAATAAATTCTTAATGGTACATTACATAACCAAATATACATATACATATGTATTCCTTTTAAATAATTATTTCCCTTAATTCACTCTTAAGATGTACTTTGCAATTATATTTTACATGACAACACAAATGTGAAAATCAATAAATTATATCTTCATGAACAATATGATTCTGAGGGTGTTGTATGTATAACACCCTTTACATTAAAACAAGTGGACATAATTCTCTGTGGAAAGCTGAAATATTGACACACGCTTTTGCTCAGTCCTACAATAGAAATCGGGTGCAGCAATGGACACTGTTCTCCCCCACAAACCTTGGGCACACAGGAAATGACCACGCCTCTCTGTCTCCACTGTTCAACATGTGCACAATATGGCGAAGACTTCCCTGTCTCTTTGAGGGATGCATTCATCACAACATCAGTGTATACAACAAAAACAGTCAGAAAGCTATATCTACAATGCAGAATGTGGGCTTTTATTCCATATTTGCGCAAAGGCTTTTCAGTCAAACTTCTCTCAGACATTTGGATTCCTCTGCTCACATGTACAAGTTTATCAGGTCCCCTTAACCTGATGCTAGACCAGATCATTACTTTGCATAGCATTCTCCTGATGTGCTTGGTGAAATATCATGATTTTCAATGACATCAAATCCCTATCTCCCGCTGATTTGAATGTTTACTACAATTCTTTTACACCATGGCATTTACACATTGAGCTCTGTGTTTTCAGTAAGAATCAATTATATCCTTTTTTTCTTCTTGAAAATGAGGCTACTGAGTTGCTAATAAAGGACGGGGTTTGTCAGCTATTCAGACTGTTTTAGGTTTCGTCCTGATTCTCTCACACAAAAATGCACAAGTGCAATATTTTACCAAACTGCTGTGATATACACAGAGCTTTAAATCCCTGTTCAAAAACAAGATTTCCAATATACTCACAATGTCCCAAAGGATTACAAATCCATGTTACATGTAAGCATCTATGTAGAACTCCCCAGGTCAACTTCTCACATAGTGAGAGTATAGCGCAAATGAACTCAGGGGTATTTTTAACCTGCGCCTCAGAATATGAGAGAAGACCTTCACTTTGGCTGAGTAAGACAAGCACAAGCAACATTAAAGGCCAAACATGGTACGGAATCAGACTCAACACATATTCATTAGGCTATACGCGCCACTGCTGAACACAAAGCACTGAGGGGGAAAAAAACATTTAAAAATAGTGGTCCACAATACAATCGTTAAACATTTACAGCACTGTGCGCCATGTAATCTGTTGTGTCCTCTACACAGTTAAGCTGCAGAGTAAGTAGCGTATATTTTTTTCTAACATTTTCACTTAAGCAAAGAGCAATAAAGACATATTCATCAGCTCATGTTTTTCTCTCTTTCGTGTGCTTTTCTTTTTAGCTTATCGTCCTGATTAGCTGCTGACGGGTTGTAATGGATATAATCGGCACGGAGCCCCTGTGCACACAAGGGCCTTACAAAGAGGAGGGAAGGATCTCAGGTCTCAGCCGCAGCTCACCTCTAGGAGGCGCTCTACTGCTCTAAGTGCCGAATGGAGATCAGAATCCAAAGACAATATTTTACAGGAAAAGAAGTCTGTTGTCACACATCACATTATAATCATTGTTTGTGAAAACACAGAAGACACAAACACACACGCACAGAAAAAAATGAAATAGCAAAACATTTTGTGTGTGTGTGTGTGTGTGTGTGTGTGTGTGTGTGTGTGTTCACCTTGTCGTGGCACGGAGCAGAGAGTGCACCTGGAGAGTGTTCTATTGATCTAAGGCTTGTAGAAAAGACTCCAAAGAAAGAAGCTAATGGGCTTTATGAGACACAGACTGAGGCACAGTTTCGTAAAAGCAATATTAGCTCTGTGACAGACACTTTTCTTCAAAAAGATGCAGCACATTTAGTAAAAAAAAAAAAAAGATCAGACCATTAAGACTGCAAGCGTTTGCCCTCTCTTTTCCCCAGTCAGTCAGTGTGTAGCTGCAGGATCGTGCAGGGAAGGAATGCTCTGGGAGTCGTTGCCTTGTGAGAATGTGAAATAGACTCTGTGAAGGACGCTCAGTAGAACGCTCTGAGAGGAGGCATTCTCACTGGGATGGCAAATCCAGACGCCAAGATTCCTCCTCCATCTATAGACACTGGCTCTGACAGTACCGGTTCCACGCAACCTAAACGGACCAAAAAAACACCAAGTCATGCATGCACTCTTACACTCTTGCTGGGGGCGAGTAATGACGCGCCAACATTTATCTGGAGGTCTGTGATAGAGATCAAACTTACCTTCAATCCATGCAGCACAGTACTAATGACCCTGGAGAAGAAACAGAACCTGGTTAGTTACAATAGATAGATAGATAGATAGATAGATAGATAGATAGATAGATACTTTATTGATCCCCAAGGGGAAATTCAAGATATATAATGGGAGACCGTGTGACAACGGCATCAAGCTGGATTACAAGTCCTGTATGACACCAGAGAACATGAAAGAGGTCACACACATATGATGACGTGGTGGTTGTGGCACAGTAAGGGAGCTTTTACCGTTGTAGAGTGACTCAGCTTGTCAAAGCGGAACTTCAAGTTTGACCTGGGCGATGTTTTACTCTTCCCATCTAGAGATTTAAGATGAAATGCATCAGCTATGACCATTATCATTGATACATATAACACAAGCAATAGAATACCTGGAGATCTTTTGTTCTCACTGCTTCTCTGAGTTTGTGTTTAATTTTATTTTATACTGTTTTTCACTTTTCACCCTTTCTTTGTGCTTCTCTATCCAAGTAGTACCTCTCCACAAAGTGAATCACTGCCTATCTAAAACCCTCCAAAATCTCCTGATTCCACCAGAAATGTATCATTGGGAAACACTTTCTTATATTCTTGTACAGTTGTTGGCCTTGTCTTATAATAAATCCTTCAGGGTTGACTGACTGGCCATATGACATTTTGTTCAAATGGAACTGATGGTGACCTGACAGCATTCTAATGAAATATCTTGGGCTTTGCGTCAGACAAAACATTCATCTCACAGATATTGTCCACTGTGACATTGAGTACGTCTGCCATAGGGCCAGCATTTATGGACAGGATTGCTTCTGCCATTGTGTCTTTTAGTAGCCTACGGCTTGGCATTGGGATGCACGTTGCCTGGTGTCAGTAGCCTGAGGTTATGCCTGTGGATATGAGTGCCATTTAGACCACCAGACCTGTTAAGGGATAGCTGGCTGTACATCTGCAGCAGGTGTCAGTAGCCTGAGGCTAGACCTGTTGATATGCTTGCTGAGAAGGAATACATAAAGGTCATGCGAGTGTGGTGTGTGTGTGTGTGTGTGTGTGTGTGTGTGTGGGTGGGTGTGTGTGTGTGAGTGTGTGTGTGTGTGTGTGTGTGTGTGTGTGTGTGTGTGAAAGAGAGGGAGAGAGTGTGTGTTTGTGTGAGTGTGAGTGTACCTGCTGTGGGGCTACGGCACATGATGAGAGGGGTGCTTGACGTCTGGCTGTCCACACTCAGGGAGGGGCTGAAGACTGAGGAGGCTGTGGATGGATGACTGCTCTGAGGGATGACGATAAAGACAGAGAGAGGAAGAGAGAGTGAGTGAGTGAGTGAGTGAGTGAGTGAGTGAGTGAGGAGTGAGGGGGGGCAGAGAGGGGGAAAGAGAGAAAAGGCAGAGAGAGGGAGAGATACGAGAGACATGAAAGCAAGAGATGGAGATGGACAGATAGAGGGAGGGGTGGGATCGAAGAGTGAGATAGAGTGAGCGACATGAAAGAGAGAGAGAGAGAGAGAGAGAGAGAGAAGCCTGTCAAACCTGCTTCCGTAACCCACACTACCTCTTATTACATCTAATTATCATTAGCGACATCATTACCCATAGATGTTTCTTTCTTTATTAACGTTGTCAGCTGACACTTAACATAATTACCGCTAAATAAATGGCCTCAATAGCAGCCGCTCCAGCTGGACATGCAACTGGTCGTGCTCTTAGCTGGAGCACCGCTGTCAGTCTAATTAATTCCACATCATTAACGCCGATTCTGTGCAAATGCAAATGAGTGGGACTCATACTGCTCTTTTAAAAAAAGCTTAGAGTACCACGAAAGCACCCCTCTCCCCCATTCTTAAGCTTCCTGGTGTGCTAGGGATGTCTGGGATGCCCCAGTGCTCATCCTGGAGTTCTATCCATTCCAAAAACTGCTTATGACTTAGTGCTAATATGCCTGATAACGCAAAAGAAGCATTTGAGAATTAGGCCTCGGTTTGACTTTAAGATCCGGGACAGTAAATCTGCAGAAAGAAGATTTAATGTTCACTGTGGAGCGAAGTCTTTGCAATGCCAATAAATCCGACTTTAAAAATTATGATATAATTGGTCAGCCACCACCATCGTAAATACTATTAAATACTAATTGTGTCTCTATAGCAACATTGTGTCTATAAATCCTACTTAAAAGCAGCTTCCCTGCAGCTTAGCACAGGTGCCTCTTCCTGCAGTCCCAGTGTCCTTCTAAAGCACACTAACAGATTTTTCTTATAGACCCTTTCAAGAGAGTTCCATTATCAGCATCATAGTTGGCCCCACAAGACTTCCTTTTTAACATTCCATATGTTATCTTAATGCAGAGGAAGTAGATTGGGGCCCAAATAGAACGTTCAAGCATTGTTTTTGTTTTTATTGTTGAAAGGGTCCATAGGAGAAGATAGATGGAAGGGGTATTAAAGTTGGCAAGAAATAAAAATGTTTAAATCTGTCAAAATCTGTCTTGAATCTGTCTGTGATTTGGGCTAGGGTCAATGGCTTGTAAGTGTTGACTACTAAATGGACATCGCTGTCAGTTCCATAATATTCCTATCAAAGCCCCCGGAACTCTCATGACAAGAGTGATTGGGCAGTTCTTCCTCCAGCTGATCTGAACTGCACTCCATGGTGGGGGATGCACACTAGGCCCTTTGGGTCTCTCCATGACATATACATCTCAGAGATTGATTCTGTTCTACTACGTATCTACTAATATGGATACTACTGATCTTTGCTATTGGCAGACTGGTAACTCATTGTCAAACTATTTAATTTATGCCATTTAAGAACGATTAAATCAACCTAGCTACTCCACTTTACACCGACTTTGACAGCATTGTCCAAAAGCATTGTTTATCCACCACCACTGTGGCAACCATGCAAAGGGAGAGCCCTCAACATCATGCCCTCTCTATCTAGCACCTCTGAAAATGAGCAACTGTAAAAAACTGGTGGTAATAGTGGTGTGTGTGTTTGTATGTATGTGTGTTTGTGTGTGTGTGTGTTTGTTGTGTGTGTGTGTGTGTGTGTGTGTGTGTGTGTGTGTGTGTGTGTGTATACAGTATGTGTGTGTGTGTATGTGTGTGTGTGTGTGTGTGTGTGTGTGTGTGTATGTGTCTGTGTATATGTGTGTGTGTGTGTGTGTGTGTGTGTGTGTGTGTGTGTGTGTGTGTGTGTGTGAGTGTGTGTATGTGTGTGTGTGTATGTGTGTGTGTGTGTGTGTGTGTGTGTATATGTGTGTGTGAGTGTGTGTGTGTGTGTGTGTGTGTGTGAGTGTGTGTGTGTGTGCGTGTGTGTGTGTGTGCTGTGTGTGTGTGTGTGTGTGTGTGTGCGCGTGTGTGTGTATGTGTGCACGGGGGGTGGAGGCCTCACCGCGTCCAGCTCCTCCAGGGCCTCGCCCTCCCCGGTGGTGCTGCTGAAGCTGCTGGTGCTGGAGGAGGAGCGTGAGATGTTGGCCCTGCTGCTGCCCTCCTTCAGCTTCATGAAGGGCCTGGTGGGGGAGCACCACACACACACACACACACACATACACACACACACACACACATTACAACACCACACACACCATACGCATAACAACACCACAAACACCACATGCATTACAACACCACACACACCACACGCATTACAACACCACACACATTACAACACCGCACTACAACACCCAACGTTTCATAGATATAAAAATCAAAATATAATATTGGCCTACTGATCAACGACACACTAACCCTTGATCAATATTGAGGTTTCTTTGTTAAATATTATGCATTCAGTGTCTGTTCACTATGTATACTAGTGTATTTCATACTATGTGTGCATATTATATTTGATGACATTTATTGCATAATCACATCTAACTCCCTATACATAACACCATGTACTGTACAAGCCAGGCAATAACACACATGCCTAATAATATTTATCAATCGATCAATAGCATGTAAATCAAGAGGATTAAAGGGAAACTTGGCAGGATTTCCCCCTCTGCTGGAGAAATTGTGCATTATGCTATTTCAAACTGTGGGAAAAGGTAAAGATAAAGCACATGGATTTGTTTACAAGCTAGCTTAACGGTTAGCATAAGTTTGGCAGAACTATGTGGATGTTACAAGGTAAGAAAACACGATTTAAAAAACGAGTTTCTTGTTTCTCACTTCTCTTTCCAGGACGGTAAGTCTCAATGTTGCAAGGTTGGTTTTCCGCCCGGGGACGCTAGGCGCAGCGGGGAAAGTCACCATTTTCACCGGAACAGGTCATTTAACCATCCGAATGATTTGTAAACGGGTTTATTACGTTGAAATAGTTGCCAAGTTCCCCTTTAAGAGGATAATGAGGTAATTAACACTTGCAAATCTGGAGCTGCGAGATGGCAGGCCATTACCTCTCCTTGTTTGGACAGATCTCTGGGGAGCTCGGATTGGACGATGTCTCTGACCTCCCCTCTTGTGTGTGTGAGCACACCTCTGACATCTTTGGGTCACTGTGGACAACACAAGTCACTGTCAGCAACACCATGATGTGCATCTCCTGAAAAAGTCCCCATTTGTATGTGCATGTTACTACACAATAGACACACAACCCTGGTGCAACCCTGGTTTGCAAGTAGCACTGCTAGGCAACCTTGTGCACTGAAACAGCATGCCTGATTTTATGCCATATTTGGCCTGATGTTGAACTGTGAAAAAATATCTTACCTTCTCATACATCTTGACTGTATGAGCTATTGCCTGGATTAAAAGGGGTTTCAAAGCTTTTCAGGCTTTGTCAGGGTTAAAGCTATCCCTCAAAGCTAAGCTTCCATTAAACACAAGCTTCATTTTTCACTTTCTGTAGTCTTGTCTGACTAGTCTGCATGAACAAATGACATCTATACTAAGCAAACATCACAGCAATATTTCTTCTGAAGGAGCCTCCCTGATGGTTTATTAGTGTGACCACACAACAACCTCAAAGTCTAAATTAAAACCATGCGATGGCGTGGCCTGCTATGGTATATGGACGCATACTGTCCATTTGCACACCTTGAACAAGAGTATGGCATGGAATGATGATGGAATTAAAAATGGATGAGTGTAAGCAGTGGTGTTTTGCGGGCGTCTCCAGTGTGAGTGGTCAGGACAGGGCAGACCTGCGGAAGTGGCTGGCCGGGCTGTCGGTGCTGGAGTGGAGCCGGGGGAAGAGACCCGAGCGGCGCTTCACCGGGCTTTTCAGGGGAGACTTGGCTGAGAGGACAGGGGGCTAAAATACACACACATGCATGCATTTGCACACACGCAGACACAGACACAGACACAGACACACACACACACAGACACACACACACACACACACACACACAGAGGAAATGGAACACAGGAAGAGTGGCTTGTTACAGGGGGGGCAGCCCATTAATATCACTCATCTTCCCTACATATCCTGTTAGAGATATGACCCTCCTGCATGTGAACTTCTCAATGACTCATTTCAGTTCAATAAGCAGGAAAAGGGTGGCCTGGATATATCAATATGTCACCATGTTGGGAACATAAAGTGAACTGGAGTTAGAGTTGCATACATTTATACATACGATAAGTGTGTTATCAAAAAAATATTGAGGGAAATGAATAAGACAAAAGTTCCTGTTATTACAAAGAGCAGTCCATACAGGCCACAGCTACTTCTAGTTCAAAACGAACTCTAACTCTGACTCTAACACACACACACACACAAACACTCTCCCTCTCTCTCTCACCTCTCTCACCGTGAAGGTGCTCTTGGTGCACTCTGTGTTGCTCTGTGGGAGTCCACCTCCACTGAGGCTGGCTGGGACGCCCCCTCCGACCCCCGGGCTCCTGTGCCGATGGGCCCCCACCATCGTCTCCATGGAGTGACTGCGCACACGCATGGCCCTCTGACAGGAGAGAGGGAACGGCAGGACGGATGGGTGGGAAAAGGAGACAGAGGAAAGGGGGAGGAGAGGAGAGGGAAAAGAGTAATGGAATTATTTGTAGATTGAGACTGAAATTAAAACAGAAGATTAAAACAGAAGACTCCGATGCCCGAAGGGGAAGCCTGCCAGTGGTGCATGAAATCACTACTGTGAGGCAATCATGGCTGAAATGACACAGGATAAATGCTAGTTTCCCTTGTGTGTGTCTGATTGTGGAAACACCTTGGATGTCAAAAGCCCTTTATTATCAGCTGTGATGAATTATTGCATTCACTAAGATATTATTCCATTAGGAAAGACTGAGAGCGTGAAGCATACAATGCCACTTGCAATTTCTACTCATAGCCAACAGAGGGCACCATGGGCCTTGTTTTAATGCTTCCGCGTTAGACATTCAGATTGTACAAGATCATTTCGTCTCACATGTTCATGAGGAGAAGAATTGACAGTGACAAAAATGCTCATATTATGATTTATTGTGGGGCATTTTGTCACCAATAGGTTATCCAAATCAAATACACTTTTATTCTCTACAAACTGACAAAATAGTAAAAAAAAATAGTAAAAAAAAATACACTCGTAATGCACAATCCCATCAGCTCTTGTACAAAAATATTAGAGGAACGGAAATAAAACCCAACAAAACAAACACATAAACAAACTTAAGAAATGAAGTGCAAGAGTCTAATCTTCCAAAAGACAAAAGTGTTATTTAAGCAATGCGTGTTGTCATAGCAGTTGGGATAAGTAGTAGACAGTCATGGCAGTAGCACAGATCAGCACAGCGCAACCAGTCGACGTAACGGCGACGCTGACAACACTGCTCCACACTGCCTGTAAAAACAAAAATTTTCAGAAGAGGTTTGTGTGTCTGTATGTGTCTGTCTCTATCTCTGTGTGTGTGTGTCTGTCTATCTCTGTGTGTGTGTGTGTGTGTGTGTGTGTGTGTGTTTGTATGTGTGTGTGTTTTTCTGAGGGTGGAGACAGACATCATGGAGGGAGTCATGTTGGATCAGCATTAGCTCAGGGAAACCTTGTGTGTGTATGTGTGTGTGTGTGTGTGTGTGTGTGTGTGTATGTGCGTGTGTATATGTGTGACAGAGTGGTTAAGACTGCAGGCATCAGGAGGCTGCTGTTGTGACTGCTGTCTATCTGAGTGACTGAGGCGAAGCTCTGAGACAGGGGACTGGAGGAGGCCTGGGCAGGAGGCAGGTGGCAGGTGGCAGGTGGGGGTCTCACCTTAAAGGACTCCAGCAGGCCGCCGTGGCCTCCGTTCTCCAGCTTGTCCTCATCTCCAGCCGAGCCCAGTCCCAGCGTGGCCTGGGTCTGCCTGTGCAGCTCGTCGTGGAGGTTGTCCAAGAGTGCTGCCCGTGTGCGACCCTGCCATTTACACAAGCACACACACACATGCACGCACGCACACACACACACACACACACACGCACACACACACGCACACACACACACACACACACACATGTATAAGTAAAGAGATTAACATAAACCACACACACAAACCAAAAAAAACACACCTTTTAAGTTTGTTTTTCAACAGAGATCAGAGGTTCTCATTCTCACCTCCAGCTTGGCAAACTTGTCAGATTTATAGCAGGCGTTCTCCGCATTCATCAGTTTAGTCAGCAGGAAGTCGCGAAACTCAGGCCCCTGGAGGTGACAATTCCCACAGCGTCAGACAGAAAGTCAGACAGAAAATCTCCTGAAAAACCTCTGCGCCATTCGCTCGCTCAATAACACAGCGCAGCCCAGCCCATCAGGGGAGCCTCACCTTTTTGAACACGGCAGGGTTGGGGAGAGGGGGGCCAAACGCGGGCACGTCCTCCCTCGCCGTGACTGACACCTGCGAGGGGAGAAAGGGGTTGGGTTGGCAGGCGGGAGATGCTTCTATTCTGTGCCAGTGGCTGGATGAACCCGTTGTAATCCTATTGCATAACAATACAAAGCTCTTAACTTCCTCTCCATAGGTTTGGAGTGGGCCCAGGGGAAGCTTATCATAAATAGAGGCATGTGTTTATGTGTGAGTGTGTATGTGTGTGTGAGTGTGTGTGTGTGCAGCAATAGCAATATGTGTAGGTGGGTGCATGTTTTATGTATTGCGGCTAGTGCTCTGCATGGTTGTGGTTTATCTGTGCATGTTTGTCTGAGTATCCAAATAGTACTGGTTGTTGTTGTTGTTGTTGTTGTTGTTGTTGTTGTTGTTGTTGTTGTGCGTGCATGCGTGTGAATGAGTGATCCTATCAGAGTGCCATCGTTACCTTGTAGGTGGTGTGATCAGTGCAGGGGTTTTCCACTTGGACCAGTACATAGGCATGGAGGAAGTTGGAGGCAATCATATCGGGGACAAAGGGAGTAGCATCCTCCTGGAAGACCGTCGCCACGATGTCATTCCCAATATGCCTCTTCCTCTGGAGCTGCACAGAGAGAGAGAGAGTGGAGAGAGAGAGAGAGAGAGAGAGAGAGAGAGAGAGAAAGAAAGAAAGAAAGAAAGAGAGAGAGAGAGAGCAGTGTGAGAGATGGCCAGAATACTGACACTATGAGTAAGCAGACTGGCAAAGAGAGGAGAGGATGAACTGTAGGTGTTCAGCGAAGTCCTTGATGGCCGTGTTGGACATAAGCACATTATGAGGAGGCACTGTGTGTGTGGACAAGAGAGAAGGGTTATGCCAGGCCATGTTCCAGCACGCTGCTGAAGCATGTTAAGGGAGGCATCTGAAGAGCTAATAGAGATATAAGGAGAGTGTACAGGTTCAGAACAGGGCATACTGTCTGGCAGCTCTGAAATGCTTCACTGATAACGAGAAACACTTTTACAGACAGTTTATTTCTCAGCAGCATTGTGTGTGTGTGTGTGTGTGTGTGTGTGTGTGTGTGTGTGTGTGTGTGTGTGCATAGGCGTGCATACATAGACACTTGGTGCTAAAGCACTAGGAAGTTTGCCCTTTATCAACGAAAATGCCCTTTTGAAACTTGTTTTTTTTATTATTAATATTATTAAGATTTTACTGAGGTCGGTTTTGAAATGATCTTTTGAAAACCTGAGCCATTAAAAAACCACTGAAACAATGCCCGAAATGAGCCACCTCCTTGCGCACACCCGACCAGCCTATCTCTCTTCCTTTGTCAATGTTGAGCTCGTCGCGGTCGCGGCGCGAGGCCACATGAATCGCGCAGCACCATAGCAGTTCAGTAAGCGTCTTCAAATTGCAAATTTATGTGTTAAGAAGAATGTTTTCTGTTGTATATGTTTTGTTAGGCAACATGTATTAACACATTCAATTGTGACAGAAGAAACGGGAAGTTCCCCATTACCTGTGAAAAATGCCCATCTGCATTCATGTAATGACAACAGTCAGTAGCCCACTATAACTCCTTCTCGTACTGTTTGGTCTCTTTATTGTCTTACAGATCAAGTAAAATCGTACAGTTTGCCCTCTAAGCCCAACGTGTAATCATTTTGTTGTGCAGTAAAATGTCTCATACAGCATCAAACAACTAAGCATTTTTAGCCGACTGGTCACCTGATAAAGTTTTTACGCTGTAGCCCAAGTCAATGACAGATAACGCGAAGACGACCACATAGGCTACAAATAATTTCGTAGAGTTTGCAATTGCAAATCTATGTGTTAAGATGAACGTTTTTCTGTTGTATAGGTTTTGTTAGGCAACATAAATTAACACATTTTGGTCTCTTTATTGTCTTAATTGTATATTGATTTACTAATTGCAGCACAAGTCAAATTTCATTCAACATGTGCATGTAATTTTTTTTTATAATTAAGTGTTCCACGTATGCTAAAAGTGCCCCCCTCCCCCTGAGCACCTGCCCCCCAAATGTCTGTGCACTTACTGTGTGTGTGTGTGTGTGTCTTTGTGTCTGTGTCTTTGTGTGTGTGTGTGTGTGTGTGTGTGTGTGTGTGTGTGTGTGTGTGTGTGTGTGGGTGTGTGTGTGTGTTTCCTGTTCCAGTACCTGTTGGACATCTCCCTCTGTGAAGGGCAGCTTTGTGGAGACGTGGAACATGATTTCCCTCTGGCGAAAGGTTGTGTACACTGACTGCGTTCCTGTCTGACCGTGAGACACATCCAGCCCACCACGGAACCTGTGAAAAGACAGAGAGCATGATGTTTCATTTCATATACAATACTAGCCTGTTTTTTTTTTCAAATTTGCTAACAGGTTAGTTAAAAATACACCATATATAGATGAATAAATGTAAATAAATTAAATCATTGGGCTTTTATTTGTCATCTGACAACTCAGAGTGTCATATTGCACTTAAGCAATAAAACAGCATTATAACTCCTGCACATCATAGTTAGTCAGTAGTTTACTTAGTCTTCTCCCTTGAACTAACAGTGGTTTTTAAGGCACTTGAATCTAACCCTTTGAAATCCTGGAGCTCGATGGTGTCTCCCATGATGCCAAGGAACTCGGTGAAGGCCGGCGTCTCCTCGTTGTTGCCAAACAGCTCTTCCTCTGAAGTCTGGGGGAGAAAAACAGTGAAGGGTTGGGAGTGGGGAGGAATGAAACACTGTGTTAGCGGACGATAAGCCTCTTCCTCATTCTCTGTAGCAGAGCAAACACGCTCAGCCATGCTGCTGGTGATATCGCTGCTGCGCTCACATTTAGCTTTTATGATATTTGACTACACGGCACACTGGCGTTTAGTGTTAGATCAGTTTCCACAGTGCACACGACGAGGATGCACACGACGGGCCATTCCCCATTAAGACACACCCACACTCACCTGGCCGAACTTCTGGTAGATGACACCGAACTTGAAGGTGTTGTTGACCTCGTGTTCGTCGTAGCTTACAATCAGCTGCGACCCCTGGAGGATGCCAAAACAAGATGGAGGGGAGGGGATGAGAAAGAAGGACAGGATTGAAAACACGCTCATGAAAAAAGATGGGCAGAGGAGTAGCATATGTGCCTCAGCAGCGCTCCATAATTCAGAGGGCCCTTCTCCCGCTCCTCCACGGATCAGAGAGCAGCATGGCCCGGGGAGAGAGAGAGAGAGATGGGGCCCATTTGGAAAGAAGCTGAGACTACCAGCTGAGAGAGAAAGAGAGAGAGAGAGGGAGGGAGAGAGAGGAGAGAAAGGGGCCCATTTGGAAAGAAGCTGAGAGAGATGAGAGGGAGAGAGAGAGAAAGAGAGAGAGAGAAAGAGAGAGAGAGAGAGAGAAAGAAGAGAGAGAGAGAGAGGAGAGAGAGAGAGAGAGAAGAAAGAGAGGGAGAGAAAGAGAGATGAGAGGGAGAGAGAGAGAAAGAGAGAGAGAGAAAGAGAGAAAGAAGAGAGAGAGAGAGAGAGAGAGAGAGAGAGAGAGAGAGAAAGAGAGAGAGAGAGAGAAAGAAGAGAAAGAGAGAGAAAGAGAGAGAGAGAGAGAAAGAGCACCATAGCAGATGGGCTTGAGCAACATCCCCCAGAGCGAACACACAAACCTGACCCCGTAATCCAAACGGACTCCGAGGGGACCTGAGGTGACTGGAAATAGAGCAGTAAAAGCAGCCATGGAGGACAAGAACCAGACAGTGTTATACCAGCAGCAGGTCTAGCCACAG
Organism: Alosa alosa; assembly: GCF_017589495.1. Lineage (NCBI taxonomy): Eukaryota > Metazoa > Chordata > Actinopteri > Clupeiformes > Clupeidae > Alosa > Alosa alosa. Next base: position 20,416,999 of record NC_063203.1, on the reverse strand, counting down.
CACATCAGCTATTCATACTGGTCTTTGTGATGGAGGGAGTGAGGGAGAGAGAGAAAGAGAGAGTAATAGACTCACCCTGGGGTAGAGGACTGGATTGAACTTCAGGCCGGTGACATCCTCACAGAGCAGCTGAAACACACAGGCACAGGTTAGATGAAGTCACACCTTAATGCTCTAAATAGAACTCCCTCAGTTTGGTTGTCAGTGGTGTGTCAGGGTGAATTGATCTGGCACGCTGGAGGGGCAGACCTTGGCTATCTGTGGCACACTAGGTAGTTGTGTTAGCCCAGCAAGGGAGATCCTGTCGTGGAGCGTCTTCGTCTTTGACCTGTAAGGACAACACACACACACACACACACACACACACACACACACACACACACTTAATGCACTTGGGGATGGAGTTCCACACACCTTTATGGGTCCGAGCATTGAATCCACTCAACATGCAGACTATGTGCAGCGAGACCCTGAAGGCCCTTGGCCTCGGGATGGAGGGCTAATGGAGTTGGGGGATCTGGAGGTGATCATGAGCCCAGTCCTACTGTACCTCAGAATGATGCGCAGGAACTCCTGACCCTCAGCCTCCTCGTGTTTCAGGGACATTATGAGGTTGCCAACACTGCTAGCTGTGCAGTAGTAGTTTAGGTGCTCCTACAGGAAGGAGGGATGAAGGGAGAGAGCAAGAGAGAGAGAGAGAGAGAGAGAGAGAAAATTAAAAGAAAAATGGACAGGCAGGAGGAGAAGAATGAGTCATATCCTATTTTAGTTTCTTCTCTAGCTAATAGTCTAGGGCTCTGTACAGCAGGGGAAGCCTGACGTTCCATCACAGTGATCATGACAGTGGAGGAGTCATGTACTGCTCACTGTGAGTGTGCACCACCCGTTTAGTCACCCTCTCCGCCTGGGCATTGGGACAGCTGGCCAAGGACGGCTGAGGAAGTCTGGCTGAAGTGAATACACCACGGCCAGCAACACAGACAGACTTTTAATGACGGGAGCAACAGAATCCCCTGAATGTTTACCCATTAAAAAAAGGAGAAAATGGGGATATTTATTTAAGAGTGGGCATTTTTATGGGGGGAAAAAACAACCCCTCAAATGTCTTGTGTTTTCAAGCATGTTGGAAATGAGACTGACAAAAGCCTAATTGGTGACTCCAGTGCATCGTGACTGTATCCTCAGCTCTCATTATTCCTGACTGAGGGACTGAGACGGACACCTCAGCTCACAGTGGCTCACCCTGCCCAGGAAGTGCTTGCGGTAGGCCCGCGCCATGCTGTTGCACTCCAGCCGGTAGCCGAAGCCGCCACCGGGGCTCATGCCCTCCCAGTCGTCCTCCTCGCAGAAGCTGCTGTCCGACGAGGTGGGGGTGCCCACGGGGGCCTCGGCGTCCTCGATCCAGTAGCCCCCAAACTGGGGGAGGATGACCTGCGGGTAGGGGCCGCCCTTCTCCAGAACCTGTGGATGGGACAGATGGATGGGTGGATGGATGGATGAGTGGGTGTTGGAGAGGTTAAGGGGTCCTGTGTTGAATGTGGATGAGGTGGCATACGTTTCTAAATGTGAGCAGTGTCAGTGTCAATCAGCAGAGCAAACAGGTCGAACAAATAAAACCACTCGTGAAAAGGGCAGCATTGTGTAGTTACTGCAAATAAACCTTGAACTTGTTATTGGGTCCTTGCGACAGCTGATGCATTTACTGTGTGACCAACTGTGTATGTATGTGTGTGTGTGTGTGTGTGCACGTGACTCACATCTTCTATCCGGGGGTAGGGGATGTAGTCATCCTGTTGAGAGAGAAAGCGAGAGATGATGCTGAATACTGATGTGTGAACAGACAACTAATACATCAATGAGCTCAGCCAAAACTACCGCCATGACAGGAATGAATGGCATAAATCAGTAGGTGGTCACGGTACAAATCACGAACAAGGATGACGACACCAAGCGCACCAAGTCTGAACAAACAGGGTATGAAATCTTGCCAACCCCTAGTCCGACCCATAAAAAGCGCTTCTTTATTTTCGGAAAGATAATACTTCCATCTGCAGTTTAGCGAGACCTCGAGGCGGGTTTCATGAGCCTACGCTGGGTATTATGCTATAGAGAGTAAAATCAAATCTCCATCTCATAAAAAAAGCGCTTCACGGGGAGTGAGCCAGAGGTTAGCAGAGGTGAACAATCACGGTAATTTGTCATGGAAGGAAGCAGGACGGGGAAAAAAAAAATAGGAGGGTGGATAGACAGGGGGGGGTTCAGCGGCACAACCAAAGGGGAACAGCTACACTGAAACAGGGAAAAGGGACACAGCAGTTGCGCGAACTAGCCTTCAGCCACTGCTGTGAGGAACGTGACTGGACATAGCATTCCGCACCTTATGCCTCTGGGTCGGTTTAGTCTCCTCGGCCATGGGGATCTGGTCCCAGCGGACAGCGTGTCAAAGAAGAAGAAGAGGAGGAGGTGGTGGAGGAGGAGGAGGAGGTCAGTGTTAAATAAAATATTCCCGCAGGAGAAAACTGATGCAAAGATGACTCGTGTGAGCGACTCGGACCTGCTCACATGGTAACAAGCTCTATTTGTATGCTCATGGGAGTATGGATTTTCTGTTGACACATCCTGAATTGCACAATAAGTGGTGCCAGGCTGGACTGAAGTGTTTGTGGAAGAAAAACCCTTTAGTACACATTAGATAAAATTGGGATGGGTGGTTTAAAAATAAATATGGGTGTAGTAGCCTAGTGCTTGGCTACCTACTGTACTGTGTAGCTCACAAAGCTCTAATGTTATAGCCAGTTATATGAACCCACCAATCATACAAGTAGGACTGAGGACAAGAAGGACTCCTAACTCTTGTAGACAGTTGGAGTAAGTGTGAGTCAGTATGTCTGAATAAGTCGGTTATTAGTTAGGAGCATCTTGGAGCAGAGTGTCTGTGTGCTGCTGCGTCTCTAGGGTACTTAAGTGCCACCGCCTGATCCCAGCAGGCCCTCCACTCGATACACCCCCAAGACACTTAGCTCTCTGATCATCCATTTGAAAACAGTGCAAGAGTCTTTCAAGCTTGTGTCTTCCATTGATAGAGGGAGGGAGACAGAGAGAGAAAGAGAGAGAGACAGAAAGATGTGCTGGTCAATGTGAGCGTCGTAAAGAACATAGGATGAGACAGCCGCCACCACAGTGTCCTTGCACAGACTAAAGCAGCCATTGGCACATATTGATCCGTTTCCACGGTTCCTCCTAATGTTTCCCACTAAACCCATGTGGAGCATTAGGCAGAGTGACAGTCAGTGCCCCTCCGCCCCTTATATCGCCTACTCACAGAGACCTGCTGGAGCTCGACACGCACAGAAATCTATGCACTCCAAATGGAGCGTTCTTTCAACCCTACTGGGCAATTATTCAATCAAGGCCACAGATTGAAGCCTGTGGTCCCAGGTTTCAGAGAGAGAGAGAGAGAGAGAGAGAGAGAAAGAAAGAAAGAGAGAGAGAGAGAGAAACATTTCAGGGACGCGAAACTGAAGGACAAAATAATTATTCCCTCTGCGGGTTTCAGAAGGGCGCTTGATTAAAAAATGTGCAGAAATAGCCAAAACACAGAGTATGAAGCTAAGACATATGGCCAAGGTCTGCAGGGCAAACACACCACTGGGAGAACAGTCAGCCTTACCTGCATCCTCTCCAGCATGTCGAAGAACTCTGCCGACTGAAACAGAAAGAGAGAGAGATGATGAGTTTAACAGTCGAATACAACACCTCATAAGATCAGGATATTTTGTATTATGAAAAAACTGCAATCATTAGTTATAATGAAGGGAAATGCCAAATAATGTTTAAACATTGTAAATGTAATGTGAAGGATGGGACACCTGATTCGATACTTGCAATTATAAACAAAGCAAATCAATCTCGAAAACATTTTTTTAATTTAGGCAAGGTTATTGCTGTGGTTTAAAAAAAAAGATGATTAAAGATGTTTTATGGTTTTATGAAAGGCCAAACAATAATATCCTGTTGCTGCTCAATGTTTATCAATGTTCAATATTGCTCAAATAAATTACCCGAAGTCTTGTGTGTAATTAGCCAATAGCAGTCTTTCTGCCACACACCCAAGGCCTGGCAAGCAGCCATAAGAAGATAGCCTCTCAGTGGACACATCTCACACACCCATGTAAACAAACAACCAAAAAAGAGGGGATAAAGAAGAAACTAATTTGCAATCTTTTGATATAACTGCATTCTGAGAGTGGCTGGTGAATAGATAGATAGATAGATAGATAGATAGATAGATAGATAGATACTTTATTGATTCCCAGGGGAAATTCAAACATAGCATCAAGAATAGTAATGAAAGGAGGCACATTTTTGTCAAGGAAGTGTTTTATGTCCTGTGTGGACACACACACACACACACACACACACACACACACACACACACACACACACACCTTAAGCTTAAAGGAACACAATGGAAGAATTGACATCTAGGCCCCTTGACGTCAACATTCAACACCATTTAGCGCTAAGACATGATAAATGAACATTATATAAAAGCAATATCAAGCGTTCTGGGCATGCTTTGGCAAAGTCAGAGACTTATACATATGTCAGTGTAGAGTTGAGAAAGCCGTTAATTTATGGTAAATGAACTGCATAATGTTCCATTAA
>NC_063203.1:20397331-20407331 GCF_017589495.1 Alosa alosa | reverse complement strand
GGTGGGTGGTGCCGTGCGGGGGGGAGATGGTGGGCATTCTCCCAGGGGAGTATTTGAGATGTTCAGCAGTTCTTGCTTCCTGTAGAGTAAAGACACACACACACACACACACACACACACACACACACACACACACAGACACACACTGAATAAGGCATGGCAACACAACTTCATTAGTTAAACAGAGTGGTGTGGTAGACTTTCCACAGTAAAAGACTAGTGCACTTCAACACAGACTACTGCAGTACCCTTGACAACGAGAGAGAGAGAGAGAGAGAGAGAGAGAGAGAGCATCACAGTACAGTGGGGTCATTAATCATGCCAAAAATCCAATCTGAGTTTCCTAGTCATGTATGAGAAGCATGATTACATTCCTGAGAAGCATCACTGACCCCACCACAGTGAGCATAATACTGACCACACCACAGTGAGCCGGCAGTCCATGAACAGAAAGAGAGATGAGTCAGATGGAGAGATATAGAGAGGGAGAGAAAAGAAAATAATCTTCTCTGGGTTCTAATAAGAAGCTCTCCACAGAACAGGATCATGTGGTAAAAGGACTGCAGCGCACCGGAGACAAATAGCCTGCACCTCCAGCTAGCTGCCGCGGGGCTAATAGGAGGCAGCCAGACACATTTCCTCCCGTGATATTCAATGAGCCTAATGGCACCCGCCGCCCACAGACCGGCTCAGTCTTTCCTCTTCTCTATCTGTCTTTTCCCCTCTCTCGTTTCTCCCTCTCGATGGCAGCACAGACTCTGAAAATAGTCAAGGAGTAGAGAAAGAAAGAGAGAGAGAGAAAGAGAGAGAGAGACCATAGGTCATAGGAGCTGCTTTTTTAAAGCACCAATGGATTAATGCCAGATTAAAAGTACAAAATTACTGGCCGACCACAGTGTAACTCAAGCTAATGCAAACAATGCCCACCCGTCACACTGGAAAGAAAGTGGAAAAAGGATCATCAACTGGTGCCGGAGGTGTACGGCAGGCAGCGACATGGCAACCTTTCCATGAACTAATCCACTGACTCACACAGGTTGACACCATTCCCATACAACGCCACAGAGAGGAGGAAATGAGAGGCTTCTTTGAATGCCTATGGTTACTAAACTTTCCATTCTGTTTCATCCACCGATGAGAATAAATATGAGTTGGCTGAGGGGGGAGGCCGATAAACACAGTGAGTGAGTAAGAGTGCTAGGGACGGAGAGGAGATGAAAAAGAGTGAAAGAAAGAGAGAGAGAGATAGAGAGTGAGAGAGGGAGAGAGGGAGAGAGGGAGAGAGTGAAAGAGGGAGAGAGGGAGAGAGATAGAGAGTGAGAGAGGGAGAGAGTGAGAGAGATAGAGAGTGAGAGAGGGAGAGAGTGAGAGAGGGAGAAAGTGAGAGAGGGAGAAGACAGCAGGCACTTTCAGCGCAGCCAGCTCTTCAACACACCCCAGCTAGGCCCATGGATTGAGGCAGCGGGCCTCTGGAAACTAGCAGTCATGGCCCAGATCCTCCTCCTCCTCCTCCTCCTCCTCCTCCTCCTCCTCCTCCATTTAAAACAAAGTCATTCTACCCTGTCTCCCTTTTTCCATTGGGTCAGCCGCAGCACAATGCAGCCCTGTCTCCTCTGCCAGCCGCTGCACACACGGACACGGGTACAACTGCGGCTCTCGCAGTCCATAAACAGCAGGGGGCGGCGGAGAGGGGCTGAGCCAAATCATGGGTCAAGACGCCGTGCTGTGCCAAAACACAATTAAACACACCTCCTCAAGTATAAACATGTGCAAGGCTGAAACAAGGTTAATGATAAAGAATTATCAACTGGATTGCAGTGCGCCTAATGCGGAGGACGAATTCACTGTTGCTGTTGTGAGTTCCTGTGGTCCTCTTTAAGGTACCTAAGCTTAAATTTTCTATCAGGTAGATAAGAATAAGACTGCAAAGTAACAAAACAGTATGTAGACTGTAGACGGCATCTCTGATTCACAGTTTTGTCCTGGTCCAACAAGCAGGACACAGAGAGTGTTAGAGCATGCAACAGAGAGAGAGAAAAGAGAGAGAGAGAGAGAGAGAGAGAGAGAGAGATGGTGAGGGGAACGTAGGTCTGATGTGATGTTTAAAATGAAGTCAGCTCTTTCCAGTCCAGCCAAACCTCGTCCCCAGACGCATACTGCAGTTCTCCACAGCAGGAAAGGACAGCGGGGAAGTGAATTCTCCTGTATGCTTTTCACACCCACACAACGCAGAGGAGAAAGGGCTCAAAAAAGAGATGCATCACACAACTGGGCCCTTGGTGTCACATTTATTAAACACGCCAACACACACACACACACACACACACACACACACACACACACACACACACACACACATTGGTAAAGCCCCCCCCATACACACACACACACACACACACATTGGTAAAGCCCCCCCCCCATACACACACACACACACACACACACACACACACACACACACACACACACACATTTGTAAAGTCCCCTGCACATACACACACTCAGATTGCCAGAAGTGCAAATGCATAAGGGAGACGATGTGTGTGTGTGTGTGTGTGTGTCCTTGTATTTGTCAGTGAGGTAATGAAGCAGTTCCTGCGTCACTGTCTCTCTGCTTAGGAGAGGCGGGGCTCTGGAGACGCAGCATGACCAAGGGAAAACCAAGAGAGAGATAGAGAGAGAGATACTGAGACAGAGAGAAAGAGAGAGAGCGAGAAACAGAGAAAGGGACAGAGAGAGAGGATGAGGACAGGCAGTAGTATATGAAAGGCAACAGGAATCCCTGTATGACTCACTCTGATCTAACAGAGATGCACTAAGGTAATCTACAGGAACTGCTTCACAAATTCTAATTTCTTGACTCTAATTTCTGTTTCTCCCGGTCTCCATTTTCATATTCACATAGGTCTACAGGTATACTACATATAGTACTACTACAGGTAACACTTGTTCAAACACAAACACTTCCTTCTAGCAATCTGCTGTTCACTGAAGAACTCGAGAAGAATGTACAGTGTTCTCATTAGCGTCTTCCCCCACTGTAGCTTCACATGACATACTGTACATGACTAGACTGTTTACCATCAGTATCACACACTATTATTATTGTGCTAAATGACGTCTAAATGCTCTAAATGTAAAGCACTTTGAGCTGCATTATGTGTATGAAAGGTGCTATACAAATAAAGAGTATTTTTATTATTACTCTGTGCTCAATTACTTTTAATTAGACTTCATTCGATACTAATAAATTTAACACAACAGCGATGACCTACGTAATCTACGTGTCCCACTGTTTAATGCATAGATGAAGCTCTGGAAATAGAAAATATGAGGGCAGCAACTAGACCAGTGTTCCATGGATGGAAGGATGCAGAGAAGGAGAGGGAGAGAGAGAGGGAATGGGGTGGACAGAGGAAGAGAAAGATGTGTTGGAGGGGACACAAACGGCCCCTCTGATCCTGCCAATTAAGTCTTCATTTTGCAAGCTATTTTTGGCCTAATACGTTTTTTTTTTTTGGGGGGGCTGTGGAAACTCAATAAGCAACTCGATCAGGCTCCAGAACCACAATTACTGGGGCTCAAATGATTCCACTAATGGATTTAATATGGGGGCGAATTAGGCGAGGACACACAAAAGCTGGGGGGGGGGGGGTTCCATCTGGGTGTGCTGTCGTGGAGGCCAGGAAGACATTAGTGTTGGTGTCCCTTCCTCAAAAGCCCCCCACCCGCCCGGCCTTCTTAAGGGCTTAAGGAGCGCTGCAGAGCATCACCTGATCCCGCGAGTTGCCACCCTGAGAGCCATTATCAGCGCCATTACAAAACCCAATGACAGCTCAAGCGACACGTGTCATTGCTGCAAAGTCCTGCATTATCTGTCCTTCATATAGGAGAGAGCTCCTGCTGCTGCTGCTGCTGCTGCTACTGCTGGATGGGGAGATGTGCTGGTTCAGTTATGATCGTACACCACTCCCCCACCCACCCACCCACCCCCTCACCCCCCGAGCTGGTGCTGTCATCCCTGATTGATTCCCGGCGTGGGGACACAGGCGCTTATCGTTCCAGCCGAGGGGGCCTGGACAAGGCGCACTAAAGACGGTTTGGATTGGAACGTGAACGATGAAGAGGGATGGAGAGGATTGATGTGTCCCAAGAGTGATGGATTTCCTGAGAGGAGGTGTGTAGGGGGTGTAGAGACAGAGAGAGAGAGAGAGAGAGAGAGAAGGTGTGTGTGTGTGTGTGTGTGTGTGTGGTGGGGGGGGGGGTCTGTGTGTCTGGTGTGGGGGGTGGGGGGTGGCAGAGAGAGATAGGTGTCTGGGGGAGGCAGAAAGATGGGTTTTGGCTCTTCAAGGACTCCCTCCTGCCAGCACTCCCTCCTGTTGCACAGTAATGGGAATGTGTGTGTGTGTGTGTGTGTGTGTGTGTGTGTTTAAGTTTGTGTATGACGTGTGTGTGTGAGGAGGGGGAAGCGGTGGTGGTGGTGGTATTGAGGGTCAGGGTGGCCCCCTCCTTCATCTGGGCATGCTCTCAGGGGTGTGAGGGCTATTTATAGCTGGAAAGAAATGTGGACACCGGCCAGTGGTCCTCACATGCTGTCTCAGTAACAGAGATGACCAACACACACACACACACACACACACAAATTCGTAAACACACAAACACACACACACATATTTTTCCTTTGGTGTCGAAAGAAAGGGTTTCAAATAAAAGCAATTAGTCTGTGACTTGTTTATCAGGCACACTTGGCACTGAGAGGAATCGATTGTGCATGCTGGAAAAGCGCTCTCTCTACTTTGTTCCAGCCCAGTTGAAGTAGATCAAAAGCACACTCAATAAAGTGAATTAGGTACAAAGGAAATGGATATCAAAGATTTAGTTCAGAGTCACACTAAGAGACATTATGTAATGCCAATTTAATGCATGGAAAACAAATGTTGAATAGTTTGCATAAGCACTAGGAACTGAGCCGTAACTAACCTGTCTAACCTGTTGATCTGTATACTGTTTGCAGTGGTTTGGGAGGGTTGGGTGTAAAATAAAGCCTGCTGGTGTTATATGAAACAAAATTTTTAATTTAAGTATGGGGGGTCATTGGGATACATTAAAAAGTAAACATGAATGTGTGCAGCACCATGCAAGAACTGTCCTTAAAGCAGCAATTTGTAAGAACTGTCCTTAAAGCAGCACTATGCTAGCCTGACAAGCCAGACCCACATTAAAATGTAGGATCTGGGGACTCACCATTTTCAGTGCGGACCAGCGGAGCTAGTTGACTAGTTCAAACTTTTGCCAACTTAAAAAAAGCTTGACTCGTGTCATGCCAACAGCAACAGCCACCTTCTTCGTTTTAAAGTAGCAGGGAATTCACGCTGAACCGTTTCAACTCATGCCATCAATCATTATGTTAAGCCCGCCTAACGACTCTATACACGATGTGATTGGCCCTATCGAAGTTTAATTTTCCAGCTCACAAGCCAGAGTTGCTAGACTAGCCCGGGCAGCAAATTAAATTTGCTGCTGCTAGGGTGCGTCTAGATTTCCAGGCTAGCACTATGCAAGAACTGGTCTATACCCCTTTGTGTTGGCAGCTGATGAAAAGGATAATGTTCCTGTACAGTGCAATGAAGTTACATAGCCCAATGCTATCAGTCCCAGCACCAGTGTCTCCAATACCAGTCTGAAGCAATTATTTTAAGGTAAAATAACTACATTGTGCTGCTTTAAAGAAGCAACTTGGATAGCACTTGACATCCTTGTCAGTGAGGAGACTTGATTAGAGGGTGTTCTGTAGAGAGAACTCACAAAGCAACTGGCTGTTCGAGACTTCAGAGTTCTTTCATCAGGCCTGATATGGGTTGACCTCGGTGCATGGGTCAGGCTTGCTCGTCTCTCCATTTTCAAAGGCAGTTTTGAATGTGATTAATAGGCAGGCAAGGGACCACTGGGCTGCAAAGAAGGCAAACCTCCAGAACTAACATCTCTTACAGAACCCATTGCTGTTGCAGGAATTGGGTTCATTCAGACAGACCGACCAGCATGTGTTTTGATGGGCTTGTTCTCATTCAGTGAGCTGGGAAGCACTGTTGCTTTTCTATCAACCAAATCAAAGGACCAATTTGAAAAAGCACTAATATATCTGTGGTCACTGAGGGATCTTATTCTCTGATACGGCTCCAGCTAATTGTTTGCTTCCTCCCAGCACCTGCTCCTCATTCCCTTCCAGTCGAGCCATTAATTGAGACCAGACCAAGAACACTAGACACACAGAGCAGCGAGCAGCTTTCAATCTATACTTCAATTAATCAGAGTACCCAATGTTCACTACTGCCTAGTTACCCAGAGCAACCAGGGTTGATGTAGTTACCTATCATTGCTCATCACATGATTAAATTCAAATAGCTACTGTTTGAACTGCATGTACTTGTTCAAAATTAGAAACTCACATTAATATATGGCCCCATAGGAACACTTCTAGATGAGCTCAAGACCATGTGTTCACTGTAATGGATCTTTAATGATGTTATCTATTTGACCCTAGTGTTGTGGTCTAATCTGATTTGCTTCAATACACACATTAACGCTACACAACAATATCATGACATTTTTATGCTACGAGTAACAATATAATGTCATTTAGCTCACTGTTTATACTGTAAAAAGGCTATTTTTAAGACAGTGGAATTAACATTTGAAAATGATTTTGCGATATTGTCTCATATTATAACAGCTCCATTTTTTCCCATTTTCGTGTGTCATTCTGTCTAATGGCATTGCACAACCATAGCTATAACCATATGGACATGTGTATTGTTATAGGAACATAAGTCCAGATATTGTGACCAAAGTTGAGCTAATTGCTGTACAAACTTGGGTATGCAACATCTGCATGTTTGCTCTGCTTTCCTCTCATTTTGCCCTTTTAATTGCAGCATTGCTTTAATTAAGCCATATGGCACGAGTGAGGGTGGCGTTAGTAGGGCTAAAGCTACGGCTGTGGTTCAGCTGTGGGCACGAGGCTGGAGGCTGAGCATCTGTCTGTTGTCTGTCTGACAGACTAGCGGCTTTAACAGACTCTCTCTCTCTCTCTGAGGTGAGTTGCAGTGAGGCAGGCTGGACGAGGGGTGCGCTGCTACTCCCTGACCAATGGCAAGGTCAGCTGGAGGGTTGTGTCAGACAGGCTCTCTGCAAGCAAACACGTCGTCTATTCTGGTCCCCGCTGCTCTACTGAAGCAGTTAATTCAGATAAAGCGGATCTCTAAGGCACAAGGGGGCGAACGGTAGGGGTCATTTTTGATGTTGTTGTTACCCCTTTATTCAACCCTTGGAGAACAACGCCCTCTAAACTTTTGCCAAGGTGGAGCTGGTTGTCCCTTCCCTCACACATGCTCTTAGGTAGTCCCAAACAACATGCTGACAATGCAATAGCTCTGTCTCGAATGCTTAAATCTCTATTTACAGCTCTCTGACTCTGTCTCAACTTCCATCAGGACTTCACAGGGGTTTTCAGAGACCAGATACTGCCAAAAAGACGGTGGGAAGAAACCACTGGCACATCTTCTTACATTTTCAAAACAACCCATGCCAGACAACACAGACATGTGAAAAGTCTGTGAGACGAAGTAGACAAGCTGTCAACGTCGATACATTATCCGTCTCCCTGACGATCCAAGCAGACTCACACTTTCCCACAACTGCTCCCCTGGTCACCCTCCCCGCCCATCCCCCAACACCCAAATCCAAAATCTTCGCCAAATGAGACAGCATGCCATAACAGGGCGAGCATAACTCAACCATGTGTTCACATGACATCAGTCAAGACTCTCCTGTTGGTCAAACAACTCAGTTTCCAGGAACACAAATCCACTCCCAGCGTAGACTTTGGAGAGGGCAGCCGGTGCATGTGTGTTTTCGGGGTCCAGACTGATTTCTCACAGAACACCACCACCACCTCCATACACACACACACACACACACACACACACACACACACACACACACACACACACACACACACCAGAATAAGTGGGATTTTTCATTTGAGTGAATGACAGTCGAAGATAGAGTTTGGTGAGAAAAGAGCATTCAGACTCTCGAGTGACCTTTCAGGTGTCAGGGAAGATGTTCGCTTTCATTTGGAGCGATGCCACGTGAGGAGAAGAGTGTGTGGGGGGGGGAGATTTGCAAGATGGGAGATGGACATAAAGACGGAGAGAGAGGGGGGAGAGGGGGATAGAGAGAGGGAGAGGGGAAAGAGAGGTGGAAAAGAAAAGAGCAGGATAAAAATACTCTCCTCAATCCCACACTGCTCACTCTGTATATAGGCTCCGTGCAATCTGTCAGAGGAGGCGTCTCAGGACACTTGTTAAGAGAGACAATGCTACCTCATCCATTACACTCACTGATACAGCTCACTGGACAGAAAGACCCACACACACACACACACACACACACACACACACACACGTGCACACACGCACACACACACGCACACACACACGCGCACACACACACGCGCACACACACACACACACACACACAGACACAAGTCGCTCTCTTTCTCTTTACGTGTCTCTATATCAATCTTAAAAGCTCCCCTCTCTCTCTTTAACACACTCACACACAGACACACACACACACAAACACACAAATGATGGAGTGCTTGTTTTATGAATGGCGAAGGCCTAGTTAAAGAGGTCAGACAGAGCAGTCTCTGGCCAAATGAGACTCAGTGATTCCAGACTCATTAACCTCTGTACTTTTTTTATTCACAGCAATACCAATATCAGTTCCCCGTACTTCCCCACCCTCCTCAACCTCTCACTTCTCTCTCTCTCTCTCTCTCTCACACACACACACACACACACACACACACACACACACACTGTAGCACACACACACACCTCAACCTGTAACTCCTGTCATGGCATTGACACTAGCTAGTGTTGTATAACATTTTTGGTCACCGCACACTCTATCTCTTTCTTTTTATTGATACCAACGTTTCGGCCTGTCGGCCTTTGTCAAGGTTCCTAGCTAGTGTCGTGAATATGACCTACACACATACGTCATCAATCAGAGGATGTTCAGGTCCTTCCTGTCTGCGTGTGTGGCCACGTGAGAGAGAGATGATTCAAAGCGCATGGTTGGGGGGTTCTACATACACAGCTCAGTGAGCCAGACTGGATGGATTAAATGGTAAATGACTCATATAATTTAATAGATTGAAGTATTTTCCGCAAACTCAGGGGTTCTGTTTCTGTTTGCTTTCCTTGTCGATGGGGGTAGGGGGTGATGGGAGGGGGGTCGTCTGCTCGAACAGCTGCTAATCACAACTGCTTTCACACTGAGCCTGAGATATAGATAGAGGGGAGGGAGAGAGAGAAAACAAACAGCTAAGCAGACCGAGAGGGAGAGAAAGATAGAGAGAGTGGGAGAGAGACACATTTAGATAGAAAAGAAAATAAACAGCATGGGGACAGACTGAGAGAGAGAGACACACATAGATAAAAAGGAAGAGAGAGAGAGAGAGAGAGAAAGGGAGAGGGAAAAGAGAGAGAGAGAGGGAGAGAGAGAGAGAGAGAGAGAGAGGGGGGCTGGCAGAGGGAAGAGTGAGTGAGAGTGAAATTAATAAAGCCAGCTGGTTGGCAAATGGACAGACAGACATGCTAACAGAGAGACACATGTACAGTACACAAACCCACACACACAGCCAGAGTGAGACAGACAGACAGACAGAAATAAACAGGGCCTGGCCAGCTGAAGTCTGCAAAGACAGGACAGGAGAAAGGGAACGAAGTGACTGAAGAGAGAAGAGTAGAAAGAGAGAGAAAGAGAGAGGGAGTCAGGGTCACAGAGACAGGCAAAGACAGAGAGCAAGACATAAAGAGAGAGTGAGAAAGAGAGAGAGAAATACAGACAGGTAGGGAGAGAAATATATATATATAGAGAGAGAAACAGAGAGAGAGAGGAGGAAATTATGAATCTGAGGAGGGCTACG